>NC_065452.1:15402574-15711182 GCF_917563875.1 Diabrotica virgifera virgifera
TAAGAATTTGTATAAGGTATTATAGGCCTAAAGTTAACAATTTTCGTAATATTTACACTTTTATTCAGAAAAATGGTAATATTCAAAGGGCTGTGAATTAGGCTTTCAAGGTAATAAAAATTTAAATGATATTCCAAAGTTTTTTTAGTATACTGTTATTTTTAAATAAATTAACATATTTGACATATAGCCATAGAGTACACAGTGTGATCACTATTTGCAAATACAAAATTTTCTCATTTTTTTTAAATGGGACACCCTGTATATGAGTATTTCCTTTTGTAGTAAATATTTCAACCTTTCTTTTGGTATAAGGTTGTATGCACCTAGCATGTTTCGTTTTGTAGATATTTAAAAAAAAACTATAAATTTTACGTTTTTGCGGATTTTTTATTAAAAAAATTTTTTGCAAAAAAAAAAATTATAATCTGGTTCTAGAAACATCCATTAAAATATCAAATATGAAAATAAAAACGTAATTAAAGATTAAAATAAATCGCATACTAGTGCAATTCAATTGAATTTAATAACTTAAAATTATTTTACAAAAAATATTTTACCATACTAATGAATGCCTAAATTAGTTACTAAATTAAATAAACAACCAAATTTGATATCTACCCTAGAAACTTTTCTACCCTAGTTAGTAACTTTATTGTACCCAATTTTGTTAGTTAAATTGTGTATCAGTTTTTAACTTTTTAATTCACCTACATCTTGAGAACGTATTTAAAAGTATGCTTTGAAACAAATGAACGTTATAGAAGTATATTATGAAGTAAATAGTATCTAAATATATGGTTGTGTCACAAAAGCTGGTAATAATTTCTAATGGTTTCGCCCAAAACAAATAATGTCATATCCACCAATTGTTCGGTTGAAAAATTGAAATTTAAAATATAAAAAATTGTTACAAAAATTTCAACTACAAAAGTATTACCAGCTTTTGTGACACCAGTTAATAATATTTATATTAATAAATAATTTGGCTGATACATTTAACATTCATTTGTTTCAAAGCATACTTTATAATTATGTTCTCAAGATGTAAGTAATTTTAAGAGGTAGGTAAATTAAAAGTTTAACTGATCTTAGTCGTAAATACAATATACTAACTAACAATTAATTTGGTACAGGAAAGTTTCTGTGGTAGAAAAATTTCTAGGGTAGATATCAAATTTGGTTGTTTATTTAATTTAGTAACTAATTTATAAATTCATTAGTATCGTAAAATATTTTTTGTAAAATAATTTTAAGTTATTAAATTCAACTGAATTGTACTAGTATACGATTTATTTTAATCTTTAATTACGTTTTTATTTTCATATTTGATATTTTAATGTATGTTTCTAAAACCATATTATAATTTTTTTTTTTTGCAAAAAATTTTTTTAATAAAAAATCCGCAAAAACGTAAAATCTAGTTTTTTTTTAAATATCTAGAAAACGAAACATGCTAGGTGCATACAACCTTATACCAAAAGAAAGGTTGTAATATTTACTACAAAAGGCAGTACTCATATACAGGGTGTCCCATTAAAAAAAAATGAGAAAATTTTGTATTTGCAAATAGTGATCACACTGTATACTCTATGGCTATATGTCAAATATGTTAATTTATTTAAAAATAACAGTATACTAAAAAAACTTTGGAATATCATTTAAATTTTTATTACCTTGAAAGCCTAATTCACAGCCCTTTGAATATTACCATTTTTCTGAATAAAAGTGTAAATATTTCGAAAATATTGTTAACTTTAGGCCTATAATACCTTATACAAATTCTTAATATTTTTAAAAAATATATGCAAAAATGATTTAATATATAGGGTGTTCCATTTAAAAAAACACAACTTTGGTTCGTACCGTCGTTCTGACTCACCCTGTATAATCGAAAATAATTTTAAATTATAGACGGTTTCGATATACATTAATTTTGTTAAAAACATTTTTTTGTATATCCCATAATTTAGCCGTAATCAAAGAAAACCAGAGGTTTGGCGCACCCTGTATATTACTAAACATTTATTAAAAGTTAATTACAATAATAAGCCAACAGTTTTGGTTAACCTTGTAGAAATAAATATTAAAATAATTATTATAAACTCACAGTTTTATTGTCATGAATTAAATCAGATATTTTGTAAGGAGTACGTTGGACCTTCCCCATGGCATGAAATATTTGATCAATTTCATAACCATTTTATAATTTTTTTTTTAAATCTGATCTGTTCTTGGAGATTAATACGTATTATTTTTGTGATCAAAGGAACATTAGTTAAGTACTTACCTTTGCAGAACGGCCTAGGAAGAATATTTTGAAAAGGTGCAGCTTGCAGAAGATCGCATACTTCTTCCTGGGATAATGCTTGTTCCATCAGTAAACAAAACAAAATAATATTTCCAAATTCTCTGAAGTTATGGAAAAGTTCAGTACGTGCATCAGGATATTGCACTATATCATTAAGTTGTGCGTGATAGTAGCCTAGAACACCAGGAGATCCATAATCATATCTAGGTAGTTTGCATATTTTTGGCATTGCTTCCATAAGCGTTTTTGTAAATTGTAGAAGGCTTCCTTGGATCAGACTTTTAACTATTTTTAGAAGTTCTTCCATAACTACAGCTATTCCTTGGTATCCCAGAAGTCTGCACATTGTATGAAAGTGTTGGGGGCCAACAAAACCTGAAACATAGGAAACTCTCTTAGGAATCATTTTTGGAGCTGATTACTCTACTATTTGCTATACTTGATGTTGCGACACACTCTATACATCACCATATTATATGTTATATACTGCGCGTCTTAGGAAACGGGCCACCCACAAAATTTAGGAAATTTTGAATTTTTTGAAATATTTCTCCATTTTTTTTTTAATTTGTTTTATATTAAGGTGGTATGACACAATGTTAAAATTTATATAATTTTCCGGTTCAGTTACCGTCATTATTTCAAAACCAATTTTCAACTTGTGGGTATGTACGTGAACTGTAAACTTTCTAGTTTAATAGTATCTAGTTAAAATTTCCAAAGAAAGCAGTAATTTCCAAAGAAACTGTACTTAAGAGGGGGTATGGTTTGAAATATTTAATTTTTTTTATTATTTCAAATAAAAGTGTATACTTTCAAGAATACTCTCTGAAAATTTAAAAATCGGAGTAAAATTACCAGAGATACAGGGTGTTGAATATCCCTACCTTCGACTCGCTTTGCCGCGACTTCGCGCCAGCACGCTTGAGCGTAGTGAGAAACGTTAAACAACTGTTCGCCTTCTCTTTTGTAGATTACTCCTCGATTCAAAAAACATATTCCAATGTGCATCACTTTACGATTTGGCAGACAAATAAGAAGATGAAGATGCAGTTGTCAAAACTTTAAACGCATTTTTCTCAAAACTGCTTTTTCAAATGCGGTGGACATTGTAACTGAAAAACTACTCGGCCGATCATCCCTGATATTTTGCACAGATTTTCTTTAGACATTTCGTTAGGTAACAACGTCGACATATTTTTCTTTTTTTTGCTTATTTTTTGTTCAACAATAATAAATCTGTTGATTTTCACAAAATTTTTGTCAAAAATTTCATTTTTTTTATTTCTGAGTGATACCAAAAATTCAAAAATCATTAAAAATAAAAAACTCGACGTTGGAACCTCGTGAAACTCATAAGCTAATTAAATCTTTTTGAATTTTTTGTTTCGTATGATCGAGTGTCGAGTTCTGATGTCCACCGCAAAATCCATTTTTTTGTGAGCTGCCTGTCAAAATTTGTCACCAATGGCTTATTTTTCAATATTTTGGATTGAATTTTTTTCTAAATATTCTTTGAATTGTACTTAATATGCTTATTTAATTTAAAAATAAAATAATTGTACCATCGCTTCGAAAAAAATTCACAAAAATGTGCTTGATTTGTTGATTTCAAACCATACCCCCTCCTTAAAGGAACCCATGTCATAACTTACTTGGTATCCTGCCCTAAAAATTGGATTTATGTAATAATTTTTGAACTTCGGTACAAAATATCTACAATAAATGATTAACTATGCAATAAGCTTTATTTTTAGCAAAAGTTCATTATTCATACTGCCATAATTTTTAAATTAACTGTACCTAAAGATAAAAATTATAGTTAAAAGCTGCAATCTAGGGATTTTGTTGATATAACCGTAACAAGTTGGCATTGTTCTAGTGATAAATTAGTTCGGCTATCACTTAATAGATGAGAAACTAAGTTCACATGTCATTTAGTAGATGGCAATATGGCAACAGTGATGTATTAAATGGCGACAGATGCGCGTTTGCAGGATGTTAAAAAAATCTGCAAAACATTGAAAACGAGTTTCGTAACCATGGAAATACGAATCACGTGGTTTTGTTTAGAAAAATGACCCCTCTCCCTATCAGTAAACATTTTAGACTTTGTTTGAGTTTCAATCATGATTGTAACTTGTAACCCCTCTGTGGCTCAGTGGTAAGAACGCCTACCTTTGGATCTAAAGGTCGCGAGTTTGAATCTCACCTTGGTGGAGAATTTTTCATTTATTAAAAATTAATAAATGAAAATAGTTTCTCTCCTTGTGGGATCGGTACTCACCGGAGGGACCGCAGACGTTCGGATACAATTAGCGTTTCTTTGCAAAAACAATGACGTCGACTTTGCTAAGTAACAAGACATTTACCCAACACACACACTACACATTACACTCACATATATACCTTGGAACAGTCGTCAACTCGAAATGGGATCAAACAACCGAAATACGATCTAGAATTGAAAAGGCCAGAGCAACATTTAAAAACATGAGAAATATATTCACAAATTCGACATATTTTATCTATCCCACTAAAAATACGGCTGCTAAAATAATATATTTCCGGTCGTGCTGTATGGAACAGAGGTCTGAACAAGAACGTAAACATTAATGAAAAAGCTAGAGGAATTCGAAATGTGGGTGTACCGACCTATCCTCAAAATATCCTGGACGACTCCACTACCAACGTAGAGGTATTGCGCCGAGGGGAAAACAAAAATAAGAAATCTCTTTCACAATTAAGAAAAGGAAACCTGAATACCTCGATCATGGGAAATAAGCCACAATTTTACCTAAAAATGATTTTATTAACTTTTCGACGCCCAAGTCGGGTGTCGTTGTCAAAATATAAAATAATACTAAATAAACAAAAATGTTGTTGCTTAGTAAAAAATTCTTCTAATAATTTATTTAATCTGACTCATTTATATCGGCAATTCAGACACGTATTATACATTTCAAAGTAGACGACTTTAAAATGATATTGCCAATATTGATGAGTTGCGTTCCTGGGACGACTTTTTTTTTTTTTTTTTTGGAGGTCGTCTGACATATGTCTCCGATGGCACTGCAGCCTCATGGGCTTATTGTGCCAACCATCCTACCTTTTATGTCACCCAATCCACAAGCTTGGTTCCACGTACCAAATTGTACATCCCTAGCATGGGTTGGGTGGCATATTCTGCTGGACTTAATTTTGGTTGTCCATAAATAGCCTGTCTTTTGTGATCCAAAGCCTCACACTCGTACAGTACATGATGATCTGTTTCAGTTCCCCTATTGCACAGTCTGCAGTTAAGGTTCCCTTCGTACAGCCCAATTCTATTCAGGTGTCCTTTTAGGGCACAGTGACCCGTGAGAAGACCTGTAATTATGCGGAGCTGACTCCTATGTAATTTTATTAGTTCCTCAGCTCTCCGTTTTGAGGGTTCCCTTATTAAGGGCCTCCCGTGTCGCTGACCAGGTACGTTCCCCCAGTATTCTTTGTGTTTGTTTTTTACCCATTCCCTGACTTGTCCCCTAATTATTGTTTTAGGTACTCCTAGAGCAGGTTCTGGGCCAAAATATAAAGTTGATGAACCGTTCCTTGCCAGCTCATCTGCTTTCTCATTACCGTCTATCCCGGTGTGTCCTGGCACCCAGAATAGAGTTACACTATTTCTTTCGGCCAGTTCTTCCAGTTCTTGCCGGCATTCCCATACATTTTCGGACAGAGTCCCCATGTTTTTCCATGTGTGCGTCTGGTCAGCATTAATGTCGCCTCCGCTCTTATTTATGAGTTGCGTTCCTGGGACGACTTTACTAAAAGATAGTTCATTCGATTACATGAAATCAATCCCAACTCAAGAATATCCGCCACAAAAAATCATAGCATGTGATCTGTCTTTAAAAAGACAATCAAATGCAACGGTGGTACTGAAATTCTCGCGTTAGAGATTCCATAGTAAATCACGAGGGAAAACCAGGAAAAACCTCGTGATACTATCCCGACATCGTAAGTATTTGGGTTTACATTTAGTTTACTCTCAAAACTAATACCAAATTCTGACTTGATATTTTAAATTTTAAATAATACTAAAATACTAAATATGTACTAACTCGATATGTTACTGATTTACTAATTGTGGTATTTTCTTTCTATTGATTTCCTCCTTTAATATGGGTAACCACATCCTACTGCATTCTACCGAGGAATTTGCGACACAATTGGTTTCATTTAGCATAATTAGAGCCGCTTCTTTGATTTTTCTCTTTTTACTATCTGCTTCTTTTAAGTATAGTATAGTATAGTCTTTTAAGTATAGTTATATATATAGTTATATATCTTTATATCTTCTTTTAAGTATAGTCCTAAAAGAAGCAGATAGTAAAAAGAGAAAAATCAAAGAAGCGGCTCTAATTATGCTAAATGAAACCAATTGTGTCGCAAATTCCTCGGTAGAATGCAGTAGGATGTGGTTACCCATATTAAAGGAGGAAATCAATAGAAAGAAAATACCACAATTAGTAAATCAGTAACCTATCGAGTTAGTACATATTTAGTATTTTAGTATTATTTAAAATTTAAAATATCAAGTCAGAATTTGGTATTAGTTTTGAGAGTAAACTATATGTAAACCCAAATACTTACGATGTCGGGATAGTATCACGAGGTTTTTCCTGGTTTTCCCTCGTGATTTACTATGGAATCTCTAACGCGAGAATTTCAGTACCACCGTTGCATTTGGTTGTCTTTTTAAAGACAGATCACATGCTATGATTTTTTGTGGCGGATATTCTTGAGTTGGGATTGATTTCATGTAATCGAATGAACTATCTTTTAGTAAAGTCGTCCCAGGAACGCAACTCATCAATATTGGCAATATCATTTTAAAGTGGTCTACTTTGAAATGTATAATACGTGTCTGAATTGCCGATATAAATGAGTCAGATTAAATAAATTATTAGAAGAATTTTTTACTAAGCAACAACATTTTTGTTTATTTAGTATTATTTTACATTTTGACAACGACACCCGACTTGGGCGTCGAAACGTTAATAAAATCATTTTTAGGTAAAATTGTGGCTTATTTCCCATTTGAATATACTTGATTATAAAAATGCCACAAGAAAATAGCTTCAGAACAACCTCGATCATATTATGAGATATGATTAATATCGTATACTGCAACTGACAATACAGAGTAAAATAGAGAGCAAACGTGGACCCAGAAGAAGAAGACACTCATGGATTCAAAACTTACGCCAATGGTTTGGACTAACGTGCCAATGTCCGCAAAGGACGAGGCACATGAAGAAGAAGAATAATTTAAAATGAGATATTCTTCTTCTTCTCACGGTGCTTATCCGTACCGGATGTTGGCGATCAACATGGCTATCCTAACTTTGCTTGCTGCTATTCGGAATAGTCTGTTTGTCGATATATTGAACCAGTTTCTCAGATTATGAAGCCAAGATATTCTTCTTCTCCCTGGTCCTCTCTTCCCAAATACCTTGCCCTGAAGAATGAGTAGCAACAATCTCTGTTCATTCCTCATAACATGGCCAAGATATTCTAGTTTGCGCTCTTCGATAATAATGTGTGTTAATAGTATCGCATTCCTTGTCCATTGCCCATTCTACGTAAGACCTCAACATTAGTCACACGACCCATCCACGAAATTCTTAAAATGCGACTGTAATACCACATCTCGACTGCCTTAAGTTTTCTTAAAGAAGCTTCGGAAAGAGTCTAGGCTTCTACTCCGTATAATAATCTAGAAAATACATAGGATCTGATAATAGAAATTTTGCTACCAAGTGGTAAATCGTGACTTCTGAAACGACTCTTCATCATTATGAAGGATGATCTCGCTTTTCCTATGCGTTGTTTTATTTCACTAGAGTGGTCCCATTGACTGTTTATGTTGGTACCAAGGTATGTGTAGCTCCACTCTGTCAATTGGTAGTTGGTTAACCAAAAGCCGTGTATGTAATATATTTCGCTCTTACTGACTACCATAACTTTCTTTTTTTTGTATTGAAATTAAGTCCATGTTCACTGCTTATATCTTATATGAGCGACATTATTCTTTGCAAATCATCTAGGCTATCTGCAAAAACTACTGCGACGTCGGCATTTCTAATGTTGTTTAGATCTATCATCTAATCCCGTTTCCTCCAAGATGGTTATGAGTATGAGCTTGTTGTACTCTATCAAATGTCTTTTTGTAGTCGATAAAATAAATATACAGGTACATCACAGTTGACATATCTGCACCTCTGCATAAGCACTTGGACAGTCAATAGAGCTTCTCGGTTGTCTATGGGCAAGGCATTGCGGAATCCAATCTTTGTCCATAATACTTGTTCTTCGCATTTTTTATATATTCTGCTGTGTATCACTTTTAAAAATGTTTTAAGTAAGTGGCTCATTAGGCTAAGTATTATTCTGTCCTCGCATGTTAAAATGAGAAATGAAATGAAAATGTGAAATTTTCCGAGGAAAAAACTTCATCTGTTATGAAACATTCAATATGAAAAAAGTTATTGTTGTTTTTCAATTGACTTACGTATTTTACATTTATTAAAAATACTATTTTTATAAATAACAATTCGATCTTCATTCTGAGAATTAGCATAATCCTTTTTTGGTCATTTCGATAGGCACTTATGTCTATTTCAAATCATTGCAAATTTCTTTAGTTTGAAATAAATATTTTAGAGCAGGTAAAGAATTACGAATTGCCGTCTGTAAATACAATAATAGGTTTGTTCGTAGTACGATCCAATCGATCAGCAACCGTTGCCAACCATCAGACGCATGCGCAGTTAACAGTTAGCGCTGCGCAGTTAACAGTTCGAGTTCGTAGACTACGAACGCGCTTGCGTCTGACGGTTGGCAACGGTTGCTGATCGTTCTACGAACAAACCTATTATTAAATAATAAACTATTTTCAAATGAATGAACGTTTAGTATCTATTAATGAGAATTTACCCTTGGCAGGTAAAGAAAGGATTAACAACTGTCGTCTGTAAATACAAAGTACGATTGAGATCGAGCTGTGCCGAGAGCATAAGTTGCAATACGTGGCATCAATGCTGTGTCGTTCAGAGAACTAAATTTAATACTAAAATATATGTAAGTGCTGCCATCTATTCAAAGAATGGTTAAACGTTAGTTTGCATAATCGCCACCTATTTTGACTGCGGCGCGCTAATACCCCCTTAATCAAATTAAACGAATTATTTGTATTTGAAGCACAGATGACCCCAGACGTATAATAATAAATGGCAGTGAGATAGAACAGGTCCAGGAATAAATCTACCTAGGCCAAATCCTGAAACTTGACAAAGAGAACCAAAGTGCGGAAATTACTAGGAGAGCAAGACTAGCATGGGCAGGATTTGGCAAACTTAATAGGATACTTAACCTATTGTCTGCCAGCAACGCGCCTCTTGCGTTTTGACAAACTTTGTTTATGTGCCCGCAAAGCAATCCTCGCATTCTTCTTAATAATAAGAACGAGAATAACCTCTTGTTGGTGGCAGTCAAAAGAATAAGAACAGCAAAATACCCCAATACTTAAGGAGCAAAGTGTTCAACCAGTGCATCCTTCCTATCATGACATATGGATGTCAAACCCTAACCAAGGAAAATATGAATAAACTAGCCACAACAGAAAGAGAAATGCAATGTTAGGTATACAACTGTCAGATAAAAAGAGGAACGACTGGGTAAGATCAAAAACAAAAGTCGAGGACATAACCGCAAAAGTTGCCAAACTTAAATGGAACTTCGCAGGCCACACTGCTAGACAAAAAGATCAACGTTGGAATGCAACAATACACCACTGGAGACCTTACAAAAGTAAACGACCGAGAGGAAGACCACATATAAGATGGGTTGATGATATTAAAAGAGTAGCCGGAACAAAATGGAAATATGTTACTCAGGGTCTTTCACTCAGGGAAATATGTTACTCAGACCTATGGAAGAAGTTGGGAGAGGCATATGTCCAAACGTGGCCGATAGAAGGCTAGGAAGAAACGAATTATTGCATATACTGAGAAACTAGCTCGAGCATTTAAAAAGAATTAAAAAATTCTGGGTTTATTGGTAATGGTTTTCTGCTAATGCAAGATAATGCGAGATCACACACTGCGAGGATTGTAACACAGTATCTTGAAGATGTTGGTATTTCAAAAATGGACTAGTCTGCTCAAAGTCCAGACTTTAATCCTTTTGAGCAAATATGAAGCCTTCTCAAAAGGCACGTAAGGCGTTGCATACCTGCTCTCACAACATGTGAAGAGCTTCAAAAGGTTCTCATTGAGGGATTGACCACTTTCCTCTAAAGTTAGACCTCATCCAAAACTTGATCAGTTCTATGCCAAATTGAATGATTGAGTGGTATCCAGAATTGTGGTGGCAACACACATTATTGAAAATAGTGACACTTGCTTTTTCTTGACTCTATAATTCACTTATTGTTATAACTGTAACTGTAATGGTACATCGAAAGTTTTAATACATTTATTGTTTTAAATTTTTCCTTGTTTTTAAAAGTAATTGTCTCGATATAACTAATTCAAAACCGAGAGAGGTGTTAGACAAGGATGCATGTTGTTACCTAACTTATTAAACATTTATGGTGAACATGTCATGAGGATGGCTTTAGAAGGATAAGCCGGTGAAGTAACAGTAGCTGGTAGGAAAATCTCCAATTTAAGATTTGCTGATGACACTACACTTATAGCAGCAAATGAGTAAGAAATATTTGATCTCCCGCGAAGAGTTGAGTGCGAGAGCAATAAAGTTGGTCTGAATATCAATAAAGCTAAGACAAAAATAATGGTGGTCGACAGATTAGTCACTATTCAACTAACTAACATGTTACAGGAATACCATTTGTCTATCTCGGGTCTAGTATAAATAATGATGGTAACTGTGAAGAAGTTCGGAGACGTATTGGTATGGCAAAAAATGCGATGAGTCGCCTAACTAAAGTTTGGAAAGACAGATCTATCTCTCAAAATATCAAGATGAGACTGGTGAATGCCCTTGTATTCTCAATATTCCTATACGGGGCAGACTTGGACTCTTCGCGCACGCGAGCGCCAAAAAATTTATGTCTTTGAGATGTGGTGCTGGAGACGAATGCTGCGCATACCTTGGACAGCTCATAGAACAAACGTTTCCACTCTAAACCAACCTGAGATTAAAAAAAGGCTGTCCACAACATGTCTGCAACGAATTCTGTAATTCTTCAGTCAGGTGGTTCGCAGAGGTGACGATAGTTTGGAGAGATTAATTGATTCTGGAAACGTTCCGGGGAGAAGATCAAAAGGACGATCACCAACTAGAGAGTCTCGATATAGACAATAGATTTAATTGGATATAAATCAGAAAAAAATATAAAAAAAGATTGTGTGTACTTTGTACGCACGTAAGAAGTTATACTTCTATTTTTATGATTTCAACGGAACAAATATATTTTAAACATTTTAATTGTATTTTTATTTAAATATTAAACTAATTTTAATACTTAAAATAATACCAAAAATTAAAAATAACGTTAATACGTCATTTTTTATGAACTAGAGCGTCTCCGCAATTGCTTTTCTCGTGAGGAATCGTATAAACTCTAAAAAACGTCGTTTTCGACAAAAAACTTATACTATAATTTTTTCATGCCTTTCGATTTTCTGATGTATTTTCGTCAAATTTTAAAATCATTAAAAATGGTAAATTCTCGAAAAATAATTTTAATCAGTCATTTTTTGACGAATTGGAGCGTCCCAGCTACTGCTTTTCCCTTAAGGAATCGTAGAAAATCTAAAAAGCGTCAGATTTTCTACACAATTTTAATAGAAGTATAACTTCTAACGTGCATGGAAATTACACACACATTCTGTTTTTCTACGTCTAGTAATACGTCCAAAATTATACAGGGTGTTTGGTAAAGAATGGACCATAGCTTAACCTGAGGTTAAAATAGGTCGATTTAAGCTAACTTACCTTAGTACAAAAGTTGATAATAACCGAAATACTGGGTGTCAAAGTTAAACTTTTATTTTATTTATTTTTGAATATTTCCTGACAGGCATGGGACAACAAAACGAAATTTGGTAAGTGGTGCTGGTATTGTACAAACTACTAAAATATGTTAAACAAACCTTTATGGCTACTACCAGAGGCGTACGACGGGGGAACGTGAATGGTTGATCCTTCCCAAATTCTACGGCACTGGCGGAATTGCTATTTTAGTGCAATTTTTTGATTCTCCAATACTTTCTTTGTAAAAAACATACTCTTCATTCGTAACGATTAAGCCATTCGTTTTCGAGATATTTGAAGCTCAAAACGAAGGAGCATAATACATTAATCAAAATAAGTGTGCCTCTTTATTTTTAACTTTAAATATCTCGAAAACTAATGACTTTATCGTTACGAATAAAGAGTATATTATTTGCCTAGAAGTATTAGAGAATCTAAAAATTATTCTAAAATAGCAGTTTTATCAGTGGCGTAGAATTTGGGAAGGGTCAACCATTCACTTTCCCCTGTCGTACGCCTCTGGTACTAGCCAGAAACGATTATTTAACATAATTTTGTAGGGTATACAGTGCCTACACTTTCTGCCAAGTATCACACGGATATGTCAAATTATTTTAAAGTATTCTTTTTTTTTTAAATAATTTATTCTTTATTTTAAACTTTAAGAACTATGTGTGCCCGATACTATAAAACTATTTGACATAATATCCTTATGGTACTTGGCATAAAGTGTAAGTACTGTAAACCCTACTAAATTATGTTAAATAATCGTTTGTGGTCAATACCAGAAGCGTACGACAGGGGAAAGTGAATGGTTGACCCTTCCCAAATTCTACGCCACTGATGAAACTGATATTTTAGCATAATTTTTAGATTCTACAATACTTTCTATGCAAATAATATACTCTTCATTCGTAACTATAGTCATTAGTTTTCGAGATATTTTAAGTTAAAAATTAAAAGGCACACTTATTTTGATTAATGTATCGTTTTTAGCTTAAAGTAACACTCCTAAAGTAAAACACGCCTAAAGTAAAACACTCCTTCGTTTTTAGCTTAAAGTATCTCGAAAACTAATGGCTTTATCGTTACGAATGAAGAGTGTGTTATTTACATAGAAAGTATTGGAAAATAAAAAAAATGCACTAAAATAGAAATTCCGGCAGTGGCGTAGAATTTGGGAAGGGTCAACCATTCACGTTCCCCCGTCGTACGCCTCTGGTAGTAGCCAGAAACGTTTGTTTAACATAACTTAGTAGTGTGTACAGTATCAACAGCACTTACCAAATTTCGTGTTGTTGTCGTCCCATGCCTGTCAGGAAATATTCAAAAATAAATAAAATAAAAGTTTAACTTCGACACCCAGTATTTCAGTTATTATCAACTTTTGTACCAAGGTAAGTTAGCTTAAATAGACCTAATTTAACCTCAGTAATCTAAGGTTAAGCTATGACCCATTCTTTACCAAACACCCTGTATATATAAAAACTATTTAAAAAGTCAATACAACTATAAACTCACTTTTGTCTCTGTTCTCACAACTTTTATAACATGACTTAATAACAACCATAACCATAATAATAAAAATGAGAACAACACATTCTTTAACCACAGCCGCCATACTGGATAATTTTTGACATGTCATTGAAATACCCAATCAGAGCAAACGTATAACGTATCTGCGCGTAGCACGAACAATTTTTGATGAATTCGCGCACATTTACCTTCACTCCGAATCGCGCCTAAAGAAGTATAACTTCAAAAATCAAAAATTTCTTATATTTTGTGGGTAGTGTTTCTCTGATGCGTAGTTTAGTTAATTTATAAATAAAAGTTATGAAGACAGAAGTACATATATCCTTTTTATGTGATATTTCCCAGATGGCACTTAAAAATTTCTAACTTTAGTCAACTTATAGTACAACCATTAACAGAAAAAAACTGGAATAAGTACCTGAGTATTGTGAGTATTGCGTTGTGTAGGCTAAATTTAATTGTTTGGTGCCCCAGAGATAATGGTGAGACATTTGTGGAGGTCTATCTCTAGAGACTGCAGTTCCAAAAGATATCCCACGATATTTGGTAAACCTGCAAAATAGCTGTTAATATAAATTTCGCTCATAACATACATAGTTTCAAAAGTTATGCATCACCTAAAATTATGCTCATTTTGATAGTTGATTAACGGATTCCGCAATTTTTTTTTATTATTTTAGATTTTTCTTTGGTATTTACACAGTTGGGCAAAGGTTTACTCAAACTTCTTTTTTGAACTTACTTCCAAATACAGGATAGAAGAAAAGAAATGTTGCGTCTAGTCCGAATTGCGTTCCGTTTCTTGGGCCTTGTCGAATTGTGTCCCAAATATTTTGCTTACCTGGCCACCGATAACGTGTAGTCCGAATTGCGTTTCATTTCTTAATTAGCCAACCCAATTGCGGTCAGAGGATAGCTTAATAAATATTAGGCAAGCAGGGAAATATAATAAACGTAATATCAACTAACAGTTTATTTTTATATATTATATTAAAAAGCACCGAATTTATAACTAACACATTTAACGAAATTGTAGCTGGAAATTTCACCCCTGTTATACTGGTTAATTTTCTGTTCGAGAAAAATATATTTGCTGGACGTAGCTTTATCTACATTTCTAGAAATATTTTGTTTAACAGAATTTATTTTTACATAAGAATCGGTTTGAATGCGCTTTAATGTTTCAACAAACAAAAAAATATTAGGATGTGGAGACAAACAATAATTTTTAAATTTTGAATGAAATCCCTCACAAGAATTAGTTGTTCTATATACAGATGCGCTATTCTTTGCCAAATTTGTGGAGGAAATGTGGAGTCCTCTTCGATATACGTTTCAACTAGATAGTTTGCAAATGCGTCAACTCCATGATCATCTGGTTTTTCAGGCATAAAATATTCCACAAAACAATCTCCAACTTGGCTCGGAGGAAGATACATTAGGCAAAAAATATGCTTCAGCCATTTACCTATTTCTGAGTTCTCGTTCTTATACTCAGAACTCAACCCCACATTTTGTACTTTACGCCACCTGTCACAAGATTATAGAATAAATTCTTTATTTCAGAAAGTACTTGCATTCAAGAAAAAGTTTGAAACAGGTCAAATTTTATAAAAATTCATCTTTAAAAAATAATGAGAATATTTAGGAGCCAATTTTTTGACAGAGGTTATGACATCTTTTTTTTATGTCAAAAAATAAATTTTTTTGAAGATATTTTACCTACAATTCTTGTTTTAACTTATATAAAATGCTGTTTTTTGTAAAAAAAAAATTGAAAAAATAAATATTTTAAAAAAGAAATTACAGTGAAGTTTGAAATAAACATATTGAAATGTTTAGTTTTACAGCAAAAAAATATGATGACGTCATAAATCAAGTTTTTTTTAACAATCTACTATTTGCCAGTTACATTGCTATACGTATTACTAACCAAACTTGAGCAAGATGAAATCGACAACCAACATTTGCTTCCGGAAAAACTTCTCGCACGCTGGAGTGGATACCTAATTCGTAATCAATCACTATTTTCGTTGGATTTAAATTGCATCCCAAATCTTGACATTTTTTCTTTAATAATTCGAATAATGATTTGTAAGTGAATTTTTGCTTATTAGGTAACAAACAAAATGCAACCGGAACATAAGTGTCATTAATCAATGTATGTAATGTAAATATTTGAAAAAAAAAATTTGAAAAAAATGTTCCATCCATAAATAAAGTGGAATTGTTATACATAAATGAAAGATTAGACAGACATGAAAAAACAACAATATTAAACTGTACATCATTAATCAACAAAAACTGTTCATTTTTGATAGTAAATATTTCAATTTGTTTCAAAAATTCTTGAACATCCTTGGCTGATTTTGGCAATTTTGGAACCGTTTTCAATCGCGTGCGATTAATGTTCTTTTTTATGTATTGCACATCTTTTGTTGACAGAGAGGTAAGTACTTCGCTTTGCTTTTCGATTTCCTTGTGTAACAACTTCGCAGGTCGTTCCGCAATATCTTCTGTTGCTTTTCTTTTAAGAGAATAGGGAACTTGCATAAATTTTTAAATATTAAAATGATATTAAAAAACATAAGGTAACATGATCTTAAAACGCTTGCATAAGAAAAAAACAAATATTTTTAACCCGTACGCTAATTACGACGCTTTGAAAATGCTATAAAATTCAAATATCTTAGGAGGCTCTTGAACGTCCTTCTATTGGTTCGACGGTCAACCGGGCTAGCTAGTCGGAAACAACGCTATTAGGGTAGGTATCACGGGTATATTACATTTTAATCGTCTTTAATGGAAAATTCCTAGGTATTATTTATGTTCATCTTATATATTGTAATAAGTAGTTCCCCAATCAGCTTAGTTTTAAACTGAACTTGATAAAGTTGAGTGCTACTTTGTAAAGAGTTTAAAACGCATAATATGACGGACGAGGGTTTTTCAAAAGGTCAATCTGACTAACTTACCTACCGTTGATGTCTTCATGGTGGCAACTTTTATAAAAAGTAGTGAAAGCTATTCTATTGGAGAAATGCGAGGTGTCAAGGCAAATAAGTAAGAGTTATTAATAAGCATGTTTAAACCGTTTATAACAATAGTTTGGGGTTTAGTGGGTTTGATCTACCTACCTCTAATCGAAGGATTTCGTATATCCTGGAAAATATTACGGTGTAATTTGCATTATAATAAAGATTATATTTTATTGTAATGTTTATTAGTACCTACTGGAGCCTTTCATTATTGTGTTCAAAGCCTTCTGAGAAAAGATTATGGTGATTAGCAGACGTACCGATAGAACGTGTACAAAGCCAACAAAATCCTTCTTTACAAAGTTAATAATACGCATTAATAAGAAGAATCATTATTGTAATTTTACAAGTTAATATCTTTATCATCTCAGCTTATACTTACACCGCATCCCTCGGTAGACCGCAAGCTATAGTAGAAACCCGACTGTAGACCGCATACTATAGTAGCACCAATACTTTTTAGTTACTCTTACTTTTATTACCAAAAGTTTTGTTTATTTTTAAGTTACTTGTTTCTTCTTTGTTCTTCAACACAAGAAACGACAAAAGTAATTTCATAAAAAAGAACTTTTTGATACATGCCAACAGAGATAAAATGTTAATATTTTGCCTGTCACAGAAAAGATCATTTTTGCCACAGAGTAAAACAAGTAATTTCAATTATATTATTTATCTATGGGCAAACTGCATTAAATGCCATAGCCCACCGAACGGGCAAACGATACGAGTGGCCTGTGACGTCAGAGCCCAGCTCTCGCTTTTGAAGTTGTTTGAAACGGAAATTTTAGGCGCGGAACTTTGATCAGATGTTGTACGTACACTATTTATTGTTAAGACGTAATATTTTGAATATAACATTTTAAAACATAAATTAACAATTTTATGCAAAAAATTTTTTAGTGCAAGTTCCCTATTGTTAACTTTCTGGCGAATTAATACTTCTTCGGCAAGCTCATGATTGTGTTCACCACTAACTTTTGAAAACACATTATTTAATGTATATAGTTTTGCTTTACACTTTTTATTTGTACAATACCACACAGTTTCACCAAACTTTTTTAATTCACGAAACTTTCTAAATTTGAATTTTTGAAAAACTGTAAGTGGTTTTCCCCGTTCACTTAACATCATTTCAAAATCCATTGCGCGGTGCGATTGTCTAAGTTCACTCTTTACTGTTTGGAAATAAACTGCAATTTTAAAAATTCCACCCTATCAAGTTAACCTCCACTTTCTCTTATTTTTACTAAGAAACTAATTAGGTAAACCCTGTAAACCCAGGTAATATTGTGTAGGATTAAATTTTATTGTTAGAAACGGAACGCAATTGACCATACAAAACACATTAGCGATATTACCTGAAAATCTCTCAAAATTTTGGACGCAATTCGGATACCTCCAAATGTTAAGTTTTATTTTTAGAATGTTCCTATCTTTAGAAACGATGAAAATAGAGGGTTTTATTCTTTAAAAGTGAAACAAAACTATATTAACAATAAAATATAAGTTAACAAAACCTTAAAAACAGAAAGGCATATAACGTTAACAGTTCTGGTCGACATCTATAAGAATTATTTGTCAACCAAGTATGCACAGCACAACATAAGGGAGGCGAGATTGTTTAATTGAGGCTTTGTGATGTTTTGGAGTGGAATCTCCTTGAGAGTAAGTACGGATTTGTTGTCTCTTTACGTAGTGGCTCTTTAAATAGCGAGAGTTACATTATAGTCCAGGGCGCATCTGTTTTGAGATGGACGTTGAGAGGTGACTCCAATTTTTTTGCAGAAATTACTTGAAAATAAATCAAATAATAATATTTGAGTTATCCTCCCTCTCAAAAAGGTCCGGAACATTGTTTAAATAATCAAAATGTCAAAAATTGAACGAAAAATTCGATTTTTTTCTTCGTTTTTTGATTATAACTTTAAAAGTATTCATTTCCGAGAAAAGTTGTACTGACATAAAAGTTTCGTAATTAGATATCCTACAATATAGAATTGGTTAAAAATTTAAAAAATAGTCACCCTAGTTGCAAAATAGCAATAATTGCAAAAAACCATACAAAAATAAGTATTCGCATTTTAAGTTTTTCAACCATTTATTCTACACTTAGGACCTTCATATTTCACCCAGAAAAACTTTATGATACAGTAAAATAATACTGTAAATTTCATTAAGATCGGTTCAATAGATTTTGCAAAATAAATTTTGCAATCTAGCTTTCGCAAAAAAAATTCATTTTTTCAAAATGTTACAGGACTGAAAATAAAGCAGATAGCAAGTTGAAATTATTATTTGCTTATAGAAGTGTACTGTACCTTTCATTTGCAATTTTCAAAATTAAAATTGATTAATTACCACGGCGTCAGAAAATTTTTGAAATAAATAATAATTTTTGGTGCTACGCGCAGGACAGCGGTGTTCGATTCACGTAAGTTGATTTCCACCAAAATTTCTTCCAATCTTTATCTAATATATTATTTTCTTACTCTATATTTTGTTGTATTTTAATATTTTAATTTCACAAAAATCAAACTAATTTTATTATTGTTTGTGAAATATTGTTTAAACAATTGCATATGTTAAAAAATAATAAACTTTTATTATTTACGTTAAAATATATGAACAAAGAAAGTTTTTGCTAATAAAAGTGTTATTTCAAAGGATAGAGCATGTGTTTTTATTTTGCAATAAACAAATTTATTTATTTATATCGAAATGTAATAAAAATTAAAATGTATCAATCAATATCAAAGGTCATTGGAATGCCCAATCAGAGCAAACTATCCGCTGTCCTGCGCGTAGCATCAATAATTAATGTTTATTTAAAAAAAATCCTGACGCCGTGGTGTTAATCTATTTTAATTTTGCAAAATTGCAAATGAAAGGTACAGTACACTTCTATAAGCAACAAAATTTTCAACTTGCTATCTGCTTTATTTTTAGTCCTGTAACATTTTGAAAAAATGAATTTTTTTTACGAAAGCTGTATTGAAAAATTTATTTTGCAAAATCTATTGAACCTACCTTAATGAAATTTACAGTATTATTTTACTATATCATAAAGTTTTTCACGGTGAGATATGAAGGTCCTAAGTGTAGCATAAATGGTTGAAAAACGTAAAATGCGAATACTTGTTTTTATATGTTTTTTTCACAATTATTGCTATTTTGCAACAAGGGTGACTATTTTTTAAATTTATAACCAATTCTATATTGTAGGAAATTTAATTACGCAACTTTTATGTCAGTACAACTTTTCTCGGAAATGAATACTTTTAAAGTTATAATCAAAAAATTAAGAAAAATATCGAATTTTTACTTAATTTTTTGACATTTTGATTATTTAAACAATGTTCCGGACCTTTTTGAGAGGGAGGATAACTCAAATATTATTATTTGATTTATTTTCAAGCAATTTCTGCAAAAAAATTTGAGTCACCTCTCAACGTCCAAATGTACTAATATTTTTACAGATGCGCCCTGGTCTATTACACACAGATTTTCTTTCTTTGAACACTGTTCTTCAGTGGTGTCATGGCAAAATTAGCAGTGCCGGAACGCACTGCTAATTTTTGTTTACAAAACCTAAATTCTCTATTTATTTTTTTTTTCTTTTCTTAACCAGTGTGGGAACGGCGTTCCCACGCGTTCCCACACCATGACACCACTGCTGTTCTTTCCACACTTTATATATAAAATAATTTCATCTTAGTGTATGATAAGACATAGCCTCCTCACGTATCGCATGTCGTTACTTCCTATTTAAGTGAAGTAAATATGCAGATATTGAATTGGCCCTCTCACAATATTAACATGACTCCTATTGATCACTTATGGAATATTGTCGGAATACAATTCCAGATCCTTCCTGTTTCCTTGCAAAATATAGAAATTATGGTTATTGCTATCTGAAATTCCATAGACTAAAATCAGATACTCTGCATAATATCCTGCATGTCTAGGCAATGTGAAGCTGTTATGTATTAGAATAAGAGGAACAACACGCGATATTAGGTATTACACTCAGGTGCAAAAAAATCGATCCACTGAAAATTTGGTCATTTTTGATGTCTCGAATTTCCTAAACCTGTTGTCCGATTTAAGTGATTTTTTTTACCATGATATAGCCTTATTCATTAACAATATCGCTGTAATAATATTGTTGTTAGACAGATAAACTGCCATTGTATACCGGGTGTACGAACCAAACTGTGTTTTTTTTCTCAAAGTTCGCACCACCCTGTGGACTATTCTAGCATTTATAAAATACTGAAATTAAAACCCAACTATAGCCTCAGGTCTTCTTAACATTCTGTTTTTAGATTCATTCGCTTATGTTGGATAATACAAAAGTTAGGTCCTTTAACAACTGGCCATGCTCGTCATCAGTACAGGGTGTTTCTAAATAAGTGCGACAAACTTTAAGGGGTAATTTTACATGAGAAAATAATGATAGTTTGCTTTATAATCATATGTCCGCAAACGCTTCGTTTCCGAGATACGGGATGTTCAATTTTTGTTTACAAAATGATGATTTATTTATTGCTTTAAAACCAGTTAAGATATGCAAATAAAACTTGGTGGGTTTTAAGACGTAGTTATTGCACATTTTTTGACATACAATTAAGAATTTTATATTCACCATTGGCGTGCATATGGGTAAAATGATCGGCCATAATACCCGTTTGCGTGCCAATGGTGAATATTAAATTCCTAATTGTATGTCAAAAAATGTGCAATAACTACGTTTTAAAACCCACCAAATTTTATTTGCATCTTAACTGGTTTTAAAGCAATAAATAAATCGTCATTTTGTAAACAAAAATTGAACATCCCGTAACTCGGAAATGAAGCGTTTGCGGACATATGATTATAAAGCAAACTGTCATTATTTTCTCATGTAAAATTAGCCCTTAAAGTTTGTCGCACTTATTTAGAAACATCCTGTACTGATGACGAACATGGCAAGTTGTTAAAGGACCTAACTTTTTTATTATCCAACATAAGTTTTAATTTCAGTATTTTATAAATGCTAGAATAGTCCACAGGGTGGTGCGAACTTTGCGAAAAAAACACAGTTTGGTTCGTACACCCGGTATACAATGACAGTTTATCTGTCTAACAACAATATTATTACAACGATATTGTTAATGAATATGGCTATAACACGGTAAAAAAATCACTTAAATCGGTGTCAACAGGTTTAGGAAATTCGAGACATCAAATATGACCAAATTTTCAGTGGATCGATTTTTTGCACCCGAGTGTAGTTTACGTTAGGTTTATTTCTGTTTTTCAAGTTTTGTTAACTGTGGTTATTTATTATTGTTAGTTTAGTATTGTTTCAGTTAAAACCCATGTTACAAGAATAAAACCGTCTTCTTTGTTTTTAAATATCTCAGAGAAATGAAAAAAATACAATGTTCTCAAAATATGAGATTACAACATAATTTCGACGTATAGCCTTTGTATCTTTTCTTCTCTACAAGGTTAGGCCTGGATCCCGCGTACCAAAAAAAGTTGATTAATAGCAAGCTGAAAATTTGTTAATAGCTTAACGGTGTCTAGTCGGACAAACAGTTTAAAAATTTGGAACGTCAGATTACGAAAACGTTCCATGTATTTTGTCGGACAGAACATCCAATTGATTTGTTACACTTTCATTAAACTCTCATACAAAAATCAGACTGCTATTACTAACCAACATGATTCCTGACATTTGACATGTTGTTAGTGTTCCACTAATTAAAATGCCCAGTTGGTGATAAACACCAGTCTGATTTTTGCAGAGTTTAATGAAATGGTAACAAATCAATTGCAAGTTCTGTCCGACAAAATACATGGAACGTTTTCGTAGTCTGACATTCCAAATTTTTAACCTGTTCCACAATTAAAACTTCCCCTGTTCCAGTGTTCTCATGCATCAAAGTTTGTCCGACTAGACACCGTTAAGCTATTAACAAATTTTCTATTGCTATTAACGAACTTTTTTTTTGGTACGCGCGATCCAGGTCTAGGTGTCACAAACTTAACGTAATAAAAATATTTCTTTTCTTCCACCCGTATAAGTGCAAAAAAGAAGTTTGAGTAAACCATTGTCCAAATGTGTAAATATCAAAGAATACGTTAATCTACTCACGAAAAAATCAACTATGAAAATGAGCATAATTTTAGGTGATTTATAATTTTTGAAACTATTTGTATAATCTCATACCTATTAGTTGCTGCATTATAGACATAATTCGGCAGAAAATCGTAATTCAGTTCCCAAAATACGTGCAGAGTAATTCTTCCATAAGGAGCTAGAACATTATGGTTTGCTTCTCTAAACATTGAGTCGAAATCATCGAGAGCTAACCATTTACTTAATAATTTATGGCATAATCGGTTAACCTAAAATATACAACCACATTGTGACAACAATAATATTGGAAAATAAACTAAAATAAAGACACCAATAATTTTTAAGACATTCGGAAAGAATGATAACTTTTAAGGGGGTATGGTCTGAAAATTTTCAAACTCCTAGAATACTTTGAAAATTTACCGGAAATACAGCATGTTGAATATGCTGAATATGACCTTTGCAGCAGTTCCCCTTCTCTTTTGTAAATTATTCCGCGATTCAAAAACATATTCATTTGTGCATCAATTTACGATTTGATAGACAAAAACAAATTGAAAATAAAAGTTGTCAAAACTTTAAATGCGATTTTTCTCAAAACTGCATTTTTTAAAGGCGATGGACATTGTAACTCAAAAATTTAGTATCGATGTGCCACAGTATTTTTTACATTGGAAATAATCAAGTATTGTGCAGTGATTGAATTTTTATTTTTGGAAGGTTTAAAGGCAAAGGAAATTTATGAACTAATGTTGAAAGTCTATAAGAAGTCTTCGCCTTCAATTACTACAGTAGAAATATGAGTTGCTGAATTTAAAACGTAGTAGTACAAACCGTGAATACGATCCAAAAACAGCAACAACACCCGAAATCGTAGAAAAAATGCAGGATATGGTATTGAAAACTCATCCAGTGACTGAAAGTGATTTAGAAGAATCCCTAAGTATCTCATTGGGCAGTGTAAGCAATATTTTGGAATTTCGTCGGAACAACTGTATTGATGTTCAGCGAGACTATACTGAATAATAAAGTTTCTTATCGAATCGCAAAACTTACTGAACAACCCAGTATTTTAGTTTTATTTTTATAATTGTTATACATCAAACTAATACTAAAAATTTTACGAAATAAAAGGCAGATATCGTGCACTGAGTTTTATTTAATCTTGCCCAAGTATACTTTCGCCCCTAGAGCATCTTCAGGGGCATCTGAAATAAGTCAAGAAAAAACGCCATTGTAAAGCAAGAAAAAGTTGGAAAACTTAGACAAAAAATCGAAGATGATGTGTATAAAATCTTCAATAACGTTTTAGACTTACTTCGTGGAAGGTATCCTCGAATATCATTAATTGTCTGAGTGGTGGCAACTTAAAGTAACATATATCCAGCAAATACTTAACGTACACTACACGAAGGACAAACAGATAAAATTGAGTGCCGGTAATTTTGAAGATGGAGGTACAATGAAGAATTCCTTATTTAACGGAAGTGTTCAAGTGATAACTGACAGATGACAACCGATAAGACTATGACTACATGTTATGTACAGTCACTACAAAGTGACCTGCATATTCAAAAATCTATGAATAACTAAGCAAAGACCTCAAGTACAACAGAACAGTAGTACAACGTAGGGCAAGAAGTGAAATTAGAGGTAATTAAAAAAAATTATTGTTAAATAATTTTTTGTAGTTAAAATGTGTAATCCAGTTCCCACCCTCAAACCTGTCAGAAATAAGCTGAGTTGTTAGTTGGCGACAATTTTAGTGGACATGGAATAAATGCAAGAGCCAGGTTGAAAAAAAAAATTGATGAGTGGTTGGTTGCATACTCTGGAGGTTGTTATTACGTAATAAATGTAGAAAGATGAAATTGACCTATTAAAATGAGCTGAATAAAAAGTGAGATTTTAAACTTAATGATATATGAAATACACTCCTGGCCAAAAAAATCGGGACACCTTAAAAATGGGTTATTTTTGATGTCTTGAATTTCCTAAACCTGTTGTCCGATTTAAGTGATTTTTTCAATATATTATAGTCTTATTCTTTAACAATATCGCTGTAATAATATTGTTGCTAGACAGATATTATTGTTATTATTATTATTGTCATTAAATATCGGGTGTATCAATCAAACAGTGTTTTTTCTCAAAGTTTGCCACACCCTGTGGAATATTCTAGCATTTATAAAATACTGAAATTAAAACCTAACTATAGCCTCAGATTTTCGGTTATGTTGGATGATAAAAAAGTTAGGTACTTTAACAACTAGCCGTTTTTCATAAATACAGGGTGTTTTTAAATAACTATGACAACCTTTAAGAGGTAATTCTGCATGAAAAATAATGACAGTTTACTTCATAAACGTATGTTCGCAAATGCTTCGTTTCCGAGATACTGGGAGTAGAAATTTTTCTTACAAACTGATGATTTATGTATTGCTCTAAAACCGGTTGAGATATGCAAATGAAATTTGGTGGGTTTTAAGAGGTAGTTATTGCGCATTTTTTGACATACAATTAAGGATTTTATATTCACCATTGGGGCGCATACGGGTAATATGACCCGTACGGATAATCGTCCGAATTTTTTTAAGGAAAAAATGAGTACGCCGCTGAGACATTTCAAATTAAAAATCATTTTTGAATTCATCAGTCAATTTAAAACGAAAAATCTTTCTTGCCTTTTTTCATATAAGGCGACGTTTTTATATAAAAGAAATAAAATGCTTACAAAGTATTCGAGGTATTCCATATGCATAGAAACTTGCATATTTCAAATAAACATTAAGACATTAAGATGTTTTATATTTTTGCATGAAAACGGCGCCTAATATGAAAAAAAGATAAGTAAGATTTTTTTGTTATAAATTGAACGAGGAATTCAAAAATGATTTTTAATTTGAAATATCTCAGTGAAGTACTAATTTTTTCTATAAAAAAATTAGAACATTACCCGTACGGATCAAGGGTGAATAATAAAATTCTTAGTTGTATGTCAAAAATTGCGCAATAACTATCTCTTAAAACCCATCAAATTTCATTTGCATATTAATACATAAATCGTCAGTTTGTAAGAAAAATTTCAACACCCCGTATCTCCGAAACGAAGCATTTGCGAACATACGTTTATAAATCAAACTGTCATTATTTTTTCATGCAGAATTACCCCTTTAAGTTTGTCGTACTTATTTAAAAACACCCTGTATTGATGAAAAAACATGGCTAGTTGTTAAAGTACCTAACTTTTTATTATCCAACATAAGGGACTGAATAAAAAAACATAATGTTTAGAAAACCTGGGGCTGTAGTTGGGTTTTAATTTCAGTATTTTATAAATGTTACAATATTCCACAGAGTGTGGCGAACTTCGAGAAAAAAACACAGTTTGATTGGTACACCTGGTATACAATGACAATTTACCTAGCACAGGGTTGGCCGGTTTAAACCAACATGCTTAAAACCTTGGTTTAAGTTTAAACCAACTGGTTTTTTTCTTAAAATAACCAGTTAGTTTAAATCTGTTTTTTTTATTTTAATTTTTTACTGAGCCTCCAAACTGGTGTTTTTATTTGAAGTTTTTACTACAGCTGCCGCAAATGAAGAAAATAAGATAAATAATTTCTATTTTTTTACTTTTGAACTTAGTTATTTTGAATATTATAACGTTTGATGATGTTTTTTTTTGTTATATTAATTTTTTTTGTGTGTAAAAAAAGTTGTCTTAATCATTTTTGAAGATATACTTCTTCACGATCGAGAGTGAAATTTTATAATGCCGGTCGCATGCGCACACAGAGAGTATGTAGTTCGTTGCTATTCTTTCAAGATATGTATGTATCAGCGCTATCAGCGCAAATAAGTCATTAAAAGGATATATTAGTGTTTTTAGTAAATGTATTATTTATTATAATTTTTGTGTCTTTGGATTTGTCTTCCTCGGGAATAAGATATTTTATAATAATAGTAAGTATATTTAAAGTATTTTTGTATAAAGTAAGTAAGTAAGTAGTGTAAAGTATTTCACTTGGTCTATTAAATTTGTCAGTATGTATGAGAAATATTGTAACCTGTCAAAGCAAAGGGAATATAGCTCAGTGGTAGAGCGTGTGATCGGAGATCGAGAGGTCCCGGGTTCAAATTCCGGAAGATTCATATTCTTTTTTTTTAATTTTTGGTATCGTTTTAATAAACATTTTTTAAGAGTGGTAGGTAAGAAACTTAGTTTAATATTTAAATAAAATACAAATAATCAGTTAAGTATATTAATTTCGTTGAAATCATAATAATAGAAGTATAACTTCTTACATGCGTACAAAGTACACACACATTCTTTTTTTCATTGTTTATTAGTTAATTTTATAAAATAATTTATTCATTTTTAAAGTTTTTAGACTTATTATACTTAGGTATCAAAAAACCTGGTTTAAACCAAAAAACCTGGTTTTTTGGTTTTTTTCGAAAAAACCTTGGTTTTTGCCAACCCTGCCTAGCAGCAATATTATTATAGCGATATTGTTAAAGAATAAGGTTTTAATATATTGAAAAAATCACTTAAATCGCACAAGTGTAGGAAATTCGAGACATCAAAAATTACCCAGTTTTAAGGTGTCCCGATTTTTTTGGCCAGGAGTGTATTATACCACTGTTAAGCCAAACCTGAAGTCCATGATCAGAATATAAAATTGAAGTGTCCATTATCCAAGACTAAATGAAAACAGCGAGGGCTATGTGAATATATTGTCAATGAAATAAACTGCGCGTCATAGAAAACGGGCACCCTAAAAAATGGGTCATTTTTGATGTCGCGTATCTCCTAAACCTGTTGTCCGATTTAAGTGATTTTTTGAATATGTTATAGCCCTATTCTTTGTCGATATCACTGTATTAATATTTTTGCAAAACAGGTAAATTTTCATTATATACCGGGTGTACGAATCAAACTGTTTTTTTCTCAAAGTTCGCAACACCCTGTGGCATATTCTAGCATTTATAAAATACTGAAATTAAAACCCAACTATAGCCTCAGGTTTTCTTAACATTCTGTTTTTTGATTCATTCATTTATGATGGATAATACAAAAGTTATGTACTTTAACAACTAGGCATGCTCTTTATCAGTACAGGGTGTTTCTAAAGAAGTACGACAAACTTTAAGGGGTAATTCTGCATGAAAACATAATGACCGGTTGCTTTATAAACATATGTCCGCAAATGCTTCGTTTCCGACATACAGGATGTTGAATTTTTTCTTAAAAACTGACGATTTATTTATTGCCCTAAAACCGGTTGAGATATGCAAATGAAATTTGGTGGGTTTTAAGACGTAATTTTTGAACATTTTTTGATATACAATTAAGAATTTTTTATTCACCATTGGCGTACATACGAATAATATGATCGGTCATATTACCCGTATGCGCTCCAATAGTGAATATAAAATTCTTAGTTGAATGTCGAAAAATGCGCAATAACCATCTCTTAAAACCTACCAAATTTCATTTACATATTGTAGCGGAAGAGAAATCTTGGCCGATCCCCGTATAACAGTAAACACCTCGAGAATGACGTAATCGGATGTGCTAGGCCTCGCCGGAGAATTCTGGAAGGTACGTCACGTAGGCGGAACAAGCCGATAGCTCGAGATGGGAGTCGATTGTTCCAGAATAACAACTGGGTATAAATACGGGCATATTTTGTAAATAAGTTTAGTGTATAAGATAAATTCGTCTGTAACTTATATAAATAAAGTCGTATATAAATTACGAACCGCTAGTTTTATTGTAATTAGAAGTAATTACACTAATCACGCTACAGTTGGTGTCGGTGTTCGGTAAACTTAATGCGATATAAATAAGTGAATTACAGAGAGACTTTAAAAGACTTTTGAACTTTATTCGTCGGGAATAACCGGAGTGCGTTAATTGTTCGGTATTCGGAAAGACTTTAAAAGACTTTTGGACTTTATTCGTCGGGAATAGTTAAAGTGCGTTGATTGTTCGGTATTCGGAAAGACTTTTAAAAGACATTTTGGAAAGTACGTGTGTGCCGACCAAAGATGTTGCTACGAGAACTTACAGTAAAACAGCTCCGTGAACAGCTAGAGGAACGGGATCTGGACAGCAGTGGGCTCAAGATAGTCCTACAAGCACGACTCGAGGAAGTCCTAACGAAGAACGGAGATGATCCAGAGACGTTCCACTTCCAGTCAGCAGAACAAGCAATCTTATCGAAATTAAAAACTGTTTCTAAAACGATTGATGATACTTCTAAGATAAGCAACGAGAAATTTGAAAGTGTTTCTCAAAAGATCGATGAAACTTCTAGACAGAACAACGAGAAATTTGAAAGTGTTTCTCAAAAGATCGATGAAACTTCTAGAAAAAGCGACGAGAAACTTGAAGAAGTTTGTAAACAGAACAACGAAAAACTTGAAGAAGTTAGTAAAAAAAACAATGAGAAATTCGAAACCATTTCTCAAAAGATCGATGAAACTTGTAGAAAAAGCGATGAGAAATTTGAAAGTGTTTCTCAAGTAATAAAAGACGTTTGTAGACAGACCGACGAGAAATTTGAAGAAGTTTCCAGAACATTCGATAAGATACAGAAAAGTGTAGACGACAATAAAGAAATGCTAGAAGAGAAGATCAAACAACTAGAAAGCATGATAACTGATACAAAAGTACAACCATCAGTTAATGCAGTAGCTTCAGATCTTGTAGTGAAGGATGAAACACCGAGAGACGAAACATCGCATCATATGAGATTTAAATTACCACCATTCGATGGGAAGTCCTCTTGGTCCATATACCTTAGACAATTCGAAGCTATTGCGACCGCCAACCATTGGACCGAACAAGAAAAGGCTGTTTCCTTGACTGCTGCTTTGCGAGGTGATGCTGCAGATATATTAAGATCAATTCCTAAGGGTCAAGAAAAATGTTACCAGACCTTGTTCACTCGTCTAGAAAAACGCTATGGAGATGCCCATCTACAACAAGTATACAAAGCACAACTGCGAAGTAGAAGTCAACGAGCAAGTGAGAATCTGCAAGAATTTGAAGCAGATGTGGCTCGTGTGGTGCGGTTGGCTTATCCAGAGGTGCCAGACAGCGTTTTAGAAGAAATTGCAGTAGATACCTTCGTCAATGGGCTGAAAGATAATGAACTACAGAAAGCTTTACGACTAGCAAGACCGAAAGTTTTAGATGAAGCACTTGCTATTGCCTTGGAACACGAAGCAGCTAGCCAAGCTTCACGAAACAATCGAGTAATAGCCGTGGAAAAAGGCGATAAGAGAAAAGATGAACGTTTGGTGGAAATGGTACGGAAGGTGATTCGTGACACGATGCCGAAGAGACGCGTGAAGAGGGCTGGAAGAGTTCGTTCAAATACAGATGCTTCCTCGATACGGCCATGCGGTGAAAGTTGTAATCACCGGCTTAAAGTAGAGGAACGATTTTGCCCCGTGAGACGAACCACCGTAGTTAATGAACAATGGCAGCCCCAACAGTTACAACACGCCCAAGAAGATGATCCATGTATAAGAAGAGTATTGGATTGGATGCGTCGAGGTGAGAGACCTAGTTGGCAAAACATTAGTGCATGTAGTCCGGAAGTCAAGGCCTACTGGAGCCAATGGAATTGCCTGATACTAAAAGATGATCTTCTGTACAGAACCTTTGAGAACGATGATGGTACAGAATCTAAGCTTCAGTTGATTGTACCTAAAAGTAAAGTGTCAGAAGTATTGCGTCAGTTGCATGACGGTACATCAGGTGGACACTTTGGTATTACGAAGACTCTGCAAAAGGTTCGAGAACGGTTCTATTGGGTGAACTGTAAAGATGATGTAAGAAGATGGTGCCAGAAATGTGAACTGTGTGCATCCGGTAATGGTCCAGTTGGTAAAAAGAGAGCACCCATGAGACAGTATAATGTTGGCAGTCCTATGGAAAGAGTAGCTATCGACATTGCAGGTCCATTTCCAGAAACCGATGCTGGAAATAAATACATCCTGGTAGCCATGGATTATTTTACAAAATGGACTGAGGCCTATGCATTACCAAATCAAGAAGCTGCTACCGTTGCAGAGGTACTTGTTAAAGAATTCTTTAGCCGATTTGGTGTTCCCTTGGAGATCCACTCCGACCAAGGGCGAAACTTTGAGTCAGCTCTTTTCCAAAACGTTTGTAAATTGATTGGTGCCAATAAGACCAGAACAACACCCCTGCATCCTCAATCAGATGGGATGGTCGAGAGGATGAACCGAACGATGGGTAAACACTTGTCCAAAGTTGTATCTGAACATCAGCGAGATTGGGACCAACACATTCATTTATTCCTGATGGCCTACCGCTCGGCCGTAAATGAAACTACAGGTCAAACACCAACCTGCCTGATGTTGGGTCGTGAAGTTCGGTTGCCCTGCGACCTAGAGTTTGGCTGCGGACCTTCCGAGGAACATGTTGCAGGCGAAGAATACGTCGACCGCCTGAAGTTACGAATGAACAACATTCATGAATTTGCCCGACAACACATCCAGATAGCCAGTGACAGAATGAAAGATCAATATGATTCTCGATGCAAGAATGAAAGCTTCGAAATAGGTGATCTTGTCTGGCTTTATAATATCCACAACGTCGTCGCGGCTTGTGTCCTAAACTACAAAGACAATGGGAAGGTCCGTATGAAGTTAAGAAGAAAATAAATGACGTAATATACAGAATTAAGAAGTTGCCAAACGGTAAACCAAAAGTTATTCACATAAATCGTCTTGCACCATATGCTGGCTCCAATGAAACAGAAGAAGCCCGAGTCCTCCAACAGGAAATGAAAGATGCCGCACAGCCAAGTTTTAAGGAATTTATGTCAAATTACGCAGAAAGAAAGAGTGCTAGATTCGGCGTGACCACAGAAGTTCAGCAAGATCTGTTTGGTGTTCCAGAAAACGTCTCTCTGGCCCACTGTGTTGCCCAAGACCTCGAGATGACTAAAGGAATATCGTCCGTATTCAATAGAAAGTTCGGCCGCCTGGACGAGTTAAGAAATCAGCAGCCTAAAATTGGAAGAGTACTGCGATTGGAAGATGGTCCTCGATCTTTGCTGTATATGGTGACCAGAAAGTCTTATACGGACACGCCAAGCTACGAGAACATATGGCGTGCTCTAACTAATTTGAAGAAAATCGTGTGTAATTATGACATCAAAAATTTGGCTTTACCAAAAATAGGCCATGCAGTAGAAAATCTGGATTGGAAGATTGTGAGAAGCATGCTTGAAGTGGTCTTCAGAGGAACTGGTGTACAAATCACTGTGTGTTGCATGAACCCGAAGATGTCGTACCCTTCAAAGACAGTAGACTGTTATTTCTTCTTGAAGGGTGTATGCAGATCTGGAGAGTCGTGTAGATTCCGCCATCCTGGGCCTTCATTTAGAGTTGCTGATCGAGACGCTCAGATCTTAAGAGGGGAGCAGTGTAGCGGAAGAGAAATCTTGGCCGATCCCCGTATAACAGTAAACACCTCGAGAATGACGTAATCGGATGTGCTAGGCCTCGCCGGAGAATTCTGGAAGGTACGTCACGTAGGCGGAACAAGCCGATAGCTCGAGATGGGAGTCGATTGTTCCAGAATAACAACTGGGTATAAATACGGGCATATTTTGTAAATAAGTTTAGTGTATAAGATAAATTCGTCTGTAACTTATATAAATAAAGTCGTATATAAATTACGAACCGCTAGTTTTATTGTAATTAGAAGTAATTACACTAATCACGCTACAATATCTCAACCGGTTTTAAAGCAATAAATAAATCATCAGTTTGTAAGAAAAAATTTAACATCCCGTATCTCGGAAACGAAGCTTTTGGGGATATATGATTATAAAGCAAACTGTCATTATTTTTAATGCACAATTACCCCTTAAAGTTTGTCGAACTTATTTAGTCCCTAAAACACATTAGACTTATAACACCCTGTACTGATGAAGAACATGGCTAGTTGTTAAAGTACATAACTTTTGTATTATCCAACATAAGCGAATGAATCAAAAAACAGAATGTTAAGAAAACCTGAGGCTATAGTTGAATTTTAATTTCAGTATTTTATAAATGCTAGAATAATCCACAGGGTGTTGCGAACTTTGAGAAAAAAACACAGTTTGATTCGTACACCCGGTATACAATGAAAATTTACCTGTTTTGCAAAAATATTATTACAAAGATATCGACAAAGAATAGGGCTATAACATATTCAAAAAATCATTTTAATCGGACAACAGGTTTAGGAGATACGCGACATCAAAAATGACCCATTTTTTAGGGTGCCCGTTTTCTATAACGCGCAGTTTATTTAAATTTCAAGAAAGGATATAGAAGTTCTAGTTAAGGCCAGCTGTAAAACAATTAATCTCAAATAAACTTGTCTAACAAGTAGTGTGTTATGGATGATACAAATGTTTTTAAATGTGAAAGAAATCTAAAAATTGTGAAGAAATATAAAGCTATGAATGAATATAGACTCAGTGTAGAAAACCTATACAGATGAGCTAGGTCCCCTGCGAGGAGAAGCTGTAATCAAGTTTTTAAAAATTGGTTTAAATTTAGTACAATTTAAATTAATCTGAGTGTTAAGGCAATGAGAGTTTTCATTTGATTCCTTGGTAACATCTAAATCCTCTAATAAGTCCAACTACAAGTAGTTTTTCTTCCTACTGATATCATGTAAGATGGAGGAGCCTGTATTGATATAGAAATTATGTTTGCTGGACTCATAAGTGTTGACCGAAACTTGAAGAGTTTGGTCTTTTCAAATGCTCTGTAATTCTAGTGGACAACTTTCGAATGGTTCTACCTACATAGGAGGCATCACAATCGTCACACGAGAGGAGTGCATGCTCAATACCAATTAGTGTAGGAAACAGAGGTTGAGCAAAATGGACACAAGTCCGGTTTTATTTTTTTTTTTCTGGTATGTATATCAAGGGGTGCATATTATGAGACTAACATTTTCTTCAAAAATTTCGCCCGGAACCCCCCTTTTCATCTCTTTAAAGGGGGTAATTTGTGGTTTTTGCGAAACAGCCCTTCGTGTACGTTTTACAAAAAATTTACCTAATAGTAAAATGAAGAGGACTATATTTTCTACTATTTATTTCCCGACAGCATATGCCTATCACCCACCGTTTAGCGGAGGTGACGCCCCAAAGTTGACAAATTTTTAAAAAAGATGTTTTAAAAAAAAATTTTCCCTAAGGGGCTGTCCATTAATCACGTGATGCTCGAAAGGGGGGGGGGTCCATAAAAAATTACGAAACATCACAAGGAGGTAGGGGGGGGGGGGGTATAGTAATATATCACGTGTATTTTTTTTTCGGAAAATGCCCGATACTTAACCCGTTACGTGTATTTATTTTTTCGTCAAATGCGTACAAAAATCGAAAGCGGCATTGCTGTGACTAATAAAAAAATCCATTTCTCTTTCATAATATACACAACCCAGCAAATTGGTTCCACCCAAATTATGTTGAATGTTATGATAAGAAGCGACCCATTTCAAATCGTTTTGTTGTGAATGTAGCATATGTTTCCACTAAATAGGAATACTGACCGGGACTGTCGACCTCTCCGACTTTTTATTTATGAGCCTTTAGTCTTTACATGTGTTTTACCTACTATCTGATGAATTGGAAATTCTCAAAACCCTGTCAGTTTTATTCCGTTGTTTTATCACTGAATACATGCGAGTTAAGAAACCAGAACTGCTAAATCACCAATAATAAAAGGACAGCGTCAGCAAGCTTCACCTCGACCACACCTCGGCGTTACCGAGCTTATAAATAAACTTTTTGCATTGTATAGCGTCACTCTTATTTTGCATTTAACTGTAGTAAGTAGTCCCTTGTCAATAAAGTTCTTTTTAAAAACGTTGTTCTTGGACTTAGAAACTTCACTTGCGTTTAAGTCTTTACATGTGTTTTACCTACTATCTAATGAATTGGAAATTCTCAAAACCCTGTCAGTTTTATTACGTTGTTTTATCACTGAATACATGCGTTTAAACTGTTTTTAACTTCGTACTTTTTTCATCACAATGTCTAAGCTAGGTGATCTGTATATGTATAAAGAACTATTTACAGAGTATAAGAAAGGAAAAAATCCTGGTGTCGATCAATAAGAATTTAATGAATTGTGGGTTAACGGGAAACAAAAATATACAAAGGAAGAAATTTTGTAGATACTAAAAAATACACGTGATATAGGGGGTGGGGGGGAGGTTAGTTTTAAACCTCACCATGTATCACCAAGGGGGAGGGGGGGTTAAAAAAATGCCAAAAAAAACATCACGTGATTAATGGACGGCCCCTAACTGTAATGAAAATTAAGAAGAAACCCTGCGGTAATTAATCACAAATAAGTGGATGCTTTTTTGGTATAGGTTTCATTTAAGGGTAATTGCAAGTTTTTTAATTACAGGGTGATATATTTTAAAAAAAAACCCTTTTTATACCATCTGAACCGCCTATGCTAGAGTAAAAAAACTTTCAGCGATTATCCACGTACTGGTGCTATTTACAAATTTGTATAATACACCCCCATATTTTCCCCGGAACCACCCCAAAAAAAAGGAGAATTAATAAAGAAAATAATCAAAAATTGATTTTGGGCCACCACTGTGGCTTTAGGGTGCAAAGAAAATAAAATATGCATAGGTCATAATGTGTAGCAGACAGTGTGTTCTTTTATTCTCCATAAGTACGTTATCAATAAAATGAATAGGTGACGAAAAAAAAACAAAAACTGGAGCCCGCCAAAGCATTTCTGAGGTTTACGGCGCCACTGTGCCGTAACGGTTGCTTATGCGAAAAAATGCATAGGACCTTATTTGTAGAGAAAATAGTGGTCTTTAATTGTGTATAAGTTTTGTTTAAAAAAAATGCATAGGTAATGAGAAAATCGTAAAAACATGCTCTTTAAGGGATAGGGGTCGTTTCTGCAGTTTATTTTCAAAGAAAGGGGTTTTTCCGCAGGGATGTTGCAATAATCATATATATTTATGAAAAACCCTATTGATGGAGCATATGTCCATATGGGCCAAAAAGCAAAAAAAAAATTTTCAACCTACCCTTTATTTATTTTTTTTGGCTACAGGAGTTGCATTAAGAAATCGCTTTTAGTGTCCATGCATGGGTAATGGACCGTGATAGTGTGACGTCAAAACGTCAAATTTTTTCCAAACACGTTGTGTCTACGGTATATGCTAACGTGTACGCAAATAAAAAAGTTAGGTAGAATTAAACGTCATAACAAATATTTTTCTATCAAACAAACACTAAACATATCAAAATAGCGTGTATCAAAATATACAGTCACTACCCACGCTAAATAGTCACTAGCTTGATGAAGTTTAACTTTTTTATTTGCGTACATTTTAGCGTGTACTTAGACACAACGTGTTTGGAAAACTTTTTTTGACGTTTTGACGTCACGACTACCACGGTCCATAAGAACGTGCACAAAATAATATATGAAGCATTTTAAAAAGGCCATGGTGTGTGAAGGATTCCAAGAAAATCACTTTCTTTATTAATTCTCCTTTTTTTGGGGTGGTTCCGGAAAAAAATAATTATAGAAATTTGTAAATAACACCAGTACATGGATAATCGCTGAAAGTTTTTTTACTCTAGCATAGGCGGTTCGGGTGGTATAAAAAGGGGTTTTTTAAAATGTATCACCCTGTAATTAAAAAATTGCCCTTAAATGAAACCTATACCAAAAAATCAGTCACTTATTTGTGATTAATTGCCGCAGGGTTTCTTCTTAATTTTCATTACAGTTAAGGAAAAATAATTTATTTTTAAAACATCTTTTTTAAAAATTTGTCAACTTTGGGGCGCCACCCACCCCTAAACGGTGTGTGATAGACATATGCTGACGGGAAATAAATAGTAGGAAATATCGTCCTCTTCATTTTACTATTAAGTAAATTTTTTGTAAAACGTACAGGAAAGGCTACGTTTTGCAAAAACCACAAATTACCCCCTTTAAAGGGATGAAAAGGGAGGTTCCGGGGCGAAATATTTTAAGAAAAAGTTAGTCTCATAATAAGCACCCCTTAATATACCAGAAAAAAATAAAACCGGACTTGTGTCCATTTTGCGAGGTTCTTACTTCCACAATTGACAACATCAAGATATCTGTCAAGTTACATAATACTTTAGGCTACTTTCTAATTAACACCAAAGACAGGATGAATACCTTGGATAAGAGTGGTATATATAAATTAAGATGTGACGATTATGATGCCTCGTATGTAGGTAGAACCGTATAAAACTCAGTGCTCGATATCTGCCTTTTATTTCGTAAAATTCATATATTGGACAATTCAACCACTTCCTATAATACTAAAAATATTCAGAACAATATTGACTTAAAGCCTGTTAAAAAACTATATACAATACCTGTAGCAATCCATCTAGTTCTATGACTCCTGTAATATCACCACCTTCAAATTTACTTATTGCCAAGTCTAAAGATTTCTGCATATCGGCATTGATTCGCTGTGTAATCAGCTTATTTAAGTCGATGGACCTACCTAATAATTGCACATGTCTTTGTTTAAGAAGTGTTTCGTACCGATTGGCTCTGGGATAAGGAAGTAAATAAGCTCCAACTGCGGAACACTCGACACGAAATCGTTTATCAAGAAATATGCTAAAATAAAATAAAAATATAATAACATGAATGAAATGAAGTAAAGATTTATATGAAATGATTTAATTTCGTTTCAGAAACCACCACCATCTGTTTACGGTACATTCCATGTCAAATCACTCAGGCAAAAACTTTTGGATCTCCGATTTTTCTGAAACTTGGTGTATAGCTTCTGCGGGACGTAAAAATAAGATATTTAAGATCAAAAAATCTTGTTCTTCTTTTTTCCTCAAAATGTTATTTTATGCGATTTTACGGTGATTTGGTGTTTATTTAAACAAATTTGCATTTTCTATCGTAAAGTATCAATGAAAAATATAATATTTTAATAGAAGGGACTCAAAAACGTCATTATATGGCATTATAACAAGTTATTTTGATTCAAAACAAGTTTTTGATCAAATTTTATAGTGTAGAAAACGCTAAAATACCGTTTTTACATTTTCCTCCATTCCCAAAATACATCATCATTCATTTGGCTGAAAATTTGCCCACAGATAGCCAAAATATAAGACTTTAAGTGGTTAGAAGGATTTTAATTATATTGCAATACCAAAAAAGTTACATGCAGTAATATCAGACTCAAAAGTATATTAGTCCAGTCGTGATAGCATTTGACCTTGCATGCCGAGCTGCCCAAAATTTTATTTTTCTAATCTTTCGGGGAGTCAATAGTAGCCTAAATTTAAAATCACGAATGAATTCCTCCGTTACGTTGGCCGCCATCTTGATTTTAAAGGAGAACCCGTTTTGCTCAATATCTCCGCCATTTTTAACTTTTCGACAAAAATGGTAGGTACTGAAATTGTTCCAAATAATTCGTATTTACAATTATTACAATTTCGAGTTAATTGTACTTACGAGTAGACCCCTATATTTTTAACTATGATATTGCTTGTAACTTTTTTGGTATTGTAATATAATTCAAATCCTTCTCACCACTTAGTCCTATGTTTTGGCTTATCTGTGGGCAAATTTTTTAGTCAAATCGATTATGATGTATTTTGGGAATGAAGAAAAATGTAAAAAACGGTATTTTAACGTTTTCTACATTATAAAATTTGATCAAAAACTTGTTTTGAATCAAAGTAACTTGTTATAATGCCATATAATGACATTTTTGAGTCCCTTCTATTAAAGTATTATGTTTTCCAATGATACTTTACGATAGAAAATGCAAATTTGTTTAAATAAACACCAAATCACTGTAAAATGGCATAAAATAACATTTTGAGAAAAAAAAGAAGAAGAAGATTTTTTGACCTTAAATATCTTATTTTTACGTTCTACAGAAGCTATACACCAATTTCAGACAAATCGGAGAACCAAATTTTTTTTTGCTCCAAAATTGAGTGATTTAAACTGGAATCACCCTTACGTATGTTTCACCCTCTTGGTTTCTTGAGAACAGCTCGTGGTGTATTCTGAATCGAAACCAAATTCAACTGTCATGTAAGCAAATTAATAAGAAATAATTTGCAAATGGACGCAATAGCGACATCTACTAAAAGCAACGAGAAATCTAAAAGATTTCTTAAGTTGGAAACAAATTCTGATTTTCACCTGTACCCGCTTTCCACCTTAGAATCAAGCATGCCCGAAGGCCGCTGGAGGTGGAATGGCGTGGTCAGATGCTGGAACACGAGACGCCTTGGCGTCCGTCTGGATAGAACTCTGTCTTACCGATACCACTGTCAAGATGTCAAGAAGAAAGTAAGTGCCAGAAATAATATCATCCGCAAGCTAACTAATACAAAATGGGAAGCACAACCACACACTCTCCGCACTTCTGCTTTAGCATTATGTTTTTCGGCCGCGGAGTTTCTAGCATGAGTATGGGCAAACTCTGCTCATGCAAAGAACGTCGACGTGGCTCTAAATGAAACCTGAAACCGACACCTATCGAAAAGGTATACCCCATAGCTGGGATTGCTCCACCACCTATCAGGAGGAAGGTCACGTCAGAGGTAGAACGAAAAAAGCAGGAGACGGACCGAAGACACCCCTTATATGACCACCAAACTCAGCCAAGCAGATTAAGATTTCGGAAAAGCTTCCTGAAAACATCAAGATCCATCTCCGAAGCGCCAGAGACGCGCCGAATACACCAATGGTAAGCGTCAGCTACCGCAACACATTTTTCTCCCTCAGAGGAAATGGCTGCTGGACACAATTTACCGTATCCGACTTGGAAAGCTCTAAACAGACTAAGAACCGGCGTTTCACGTTGTGCTAGTAACCTGAAAAAATGGGGATACCAGGAGGACGATACCTACGACTGTGGCGCGGTTCAAACCAGCCGACATCTACTATCATGTACAGAGATGAGAAAGACCTGCACAGAAGAAGACTTAATTATAGCACATGACAGGGCCATCTATGTGGCCAACCATTGGAAATACAGAATTTAAAGTTGTTGGTGTTCCGGACACGGAAAGTAAGTACATGTACCCGATACTTCTACAATTTACAAGGAAAACGGGCGATAAATGAATAGACATGGGGAATCTACGATACGCATTCCACAACACGTCAATTTATCTAGGTAAAGATCACACGAATTTTTGAATGGGATTAAAGTATTAATAAAGAAAAGAAAGTATAGTATGCCCGATCTATAAAAAAGAAGACAAACTCCAGTGCAAAAACTACCGTGGAATTTCTCTACTATGTACAGCATATAAAGTCCTCACGTATATTATAAACCAGCGGCTCCCACCACTAGCAGAAAATATTATTGGAGAGTATCAGACGGGCTTCCGACGGAAAAGATCGACACTGGATCAAATATTTAGTCAAGCAGATCTTGAGCAAATCATGGGAACACGACATTGATGTTCACAACGTGTACAGGCATATGACTCAGTCAAAAGGAACAAACTATACTATATATTGGCTGAATTTTCAATACCACACAGCTAATTAGACTCATCAAAGTCACAATGATGAATGAAACTCAGGCATGTGAACGAATAGAAAACCACCGGACAGACTTTTTCAAAATTTCGCAGGGACTGAAGCAGGGAGATGGACTGGCCCCAACATTAACCTGGCACTGGAGTATGCGGTTAGGCAAATGCAAACTGGACGAGGAAACCTACTGACCAACCGAACGGTTCAACTAGCCGCTTAGGCCGATGATATTAATAATATGAGTAGAACATCAACAGGAGTACAGGAAACATACGCAGAGTTAAAAACGCAAACAAAAAGGCTAGCTCTGGAAATTAACACAGAAAAAACAAAAATAATGATACAGACGAGAAGAAATATAGTTCCCTCACAAAACATTATACACACACCCAAACTTATATGGAATCATCTTATATTTCTTACTATTTCGTGCGTATTTAATAAAAACGAACACACAAAGTCAAACAATATTTATTTTAATGCAATTTAATAATAAATACATAACAATTAAATAAAACAATAAAGTATTTAAACAACAAATTGAAACTAGTTGTTTTAAAGTCAATAGCATACAAAATTTCAATGTAAAACGAATGTTTAAATTGTTTTTATTTATTTTTTTGTATTTTGTGGTAGTCAGTGTGGTAGTCAGCCTCTAGCCCTTATGCAAGCTTCAGTTTGCGTGGGCACGCTCCTAATCAAATTATCAACATTTTGTTGTGGTAGGTTGCTCCATCCTTTAAGAGCAGCTTGTACTAGCCGTGCGGTATTTTGTGGATTTTCCCGGCGAGCTCTAATTTTTCTTTTATGCATATCCCACAAATACTCTATAAGATTAAGCTCGGGTGAGCAAGCAGGCCACTCCAAACAAGGGATACCTTCTGCTTCAATGATATCTGTAGTCACTCTAATGGTATGCAGAGGTCCATTATCATGCAATAAAAATAAATTTTCTCCTGTTGCACCTCTCCAGAGCCTGACTACAGGTTATCAACATACCTGTGAGCAGTTAAAGTTGATTGGATGAAAATTAAAGGAGTTTTTTTACGGATCACAATTCCTCTCCAGAACATTACACTTCCCCTTGTATATTTGTTAACAGATCTGACAGTTTTCGTTTTTGCTTGTCTTCCTCTACCTCTAAGTACACGATTTCGTGGGTCATCTGATTTTACACAAAATCCTGACTTTTTTTGAAAATAGCACATTTTGTCAATTCCCAATGTTCCAGTTTTGGTGGTGACAACCTTGTGAATCTTGTGCTGCCTGGATAACTCGGGAACCCATAACTGTCTCCTGCTGTATACTTCTTGGTACGAACTCTTCTTCTTATCGTTTCAACCAAAAAAGTTAGCCCTATAGTTTCCAAAAGCTGCCTTTGGAGCTGCGGGTGAGAAATGGTTGGGTGTTTTCCAGCTGATTGGACAATTAAACGATCGTGGCGAGCCGTTATTACTTTTTGGCGACTTTATTTTTAAGCTTTCCTAGTTCCTGTTACCTAGCATAGGTTTTGGACAGAATGCCCTGTATTACGCCTAGCTCTACAGCTATGTCCCTCTGAGAACATTACGTTCTCCACAAGACCAATAATCTTTCCTCGTTGTAAGTTCTATAACCCCACATGAGGCATATTTTCGTTTTTGGACGCAAAAGTTAGTTTATTTATTTTCGTTCAATTTGCAACTCAAGCAAATAACCTATACCGTACCGAGCTGTACTATCCGATTGTCTTATATATTTGTTTATTTTCAATAAAAACCTTTATTCTTCGCAACAATAACAAGTTTTTTCAAATGAAATAAATATTACTTTGAAATACATACATGGTGATTTCATATAAGTTTAGGTGTGTGTACATGAAGATGACATTGAAACGGTTGGAAAGTTTACATACCTGGGAGTAGAAATATGTGCCGACGATCAGAAGATGGAGAAATACGAAAGAGAATAACTCAGGCAAACAGAGCTTATCGTGCCCTATCCCATATATTTCGGTCTAAAAGTGTCCACCGAAATACAAAGAGAGACTTTATAAAACCTTAATTCGACCAATAGCATGCTATGGCAGTGAAGCATGGGTCCTGAAAGAAACATCCAAAAACAAACTCGACACATTCGAAAGGAAAGTACCGAGGAGAATACTAGGACCTGTGAGGGAAAACGGAATCTTCAGAAGTTGATACAACAACGAGCTTTACCAACTTTATAAGGAAACACCCCTGTCATACTTCATTAGAATACAAAGATTGCAATGGGCCGGACATGTGATAAGAATGGGAGAGGATAGGCTACCAAAAGAGCAATGAACGTTAGAATGCAGGGAAGCAGACCGGTTGGAAAGCCAAGAAAGCGCTGGGAAGACACAGTAAACAGCGACGCACAAGCCTTTTTAGGAGTCCGTGTATGGAGAAGAACAGCCACAGACAAGCAAGGGTGGAGGCAAAAAATAAAGGAGGCCAAGGCTCAATTTGGGCTGTAGTGCCGGAGAAGAAGAAGAAGATAAATAAAGGCATAATTCAGAGAAATTAAAAGGGACGTTAAGTTAAGAAGTTCCTCAATGAAAGAAAAACAACATATATTACATACATTATAAAGTGCATATAAGAACTTACCTTGCAGCTAATTGTTTATAATAAGCAAAAATCTGTTCACTGAGCTTAAAAACAAACTGGTCGAAGCACAAATTTACTTCAGCCTCCACTTCATCGTATAAAAACTGTTTTCTAAAGATTGTTAAAGCATACAAAGCACTATCATTGTATAAATCCAGGGGATACAAAACATACCTAAAATATATCAGAATGAGTTAGGCAAAAATATAGAAATATTTTGGATTTTCCATATTCGTACAAAAGATTATGTAAAATGCATCAAACTCAAATTCATTTGTAACCACGGATTTTATTATAATAATGAGTAATGGCATGACTAAATTTCTTAGTATTTTGGTAACAGGTAATCTAATGATAATACCATATTATGAAGATGTGGCAGCCAGTATATCTGTAACCAAGCAATACAAGCTTTCCAAGTTTATTGCATTAGATAAGGTATTAAATTTTGATTACCAGCTTTGCAAATAATTTTTATTCCAAATTGTCGACCATTTCTAACACCGCCAGTTGAGTGTGTATAATTATTAAATGTATTTTGAAAATCTCAAAAAGTAGCAGTGCTTCAACTACTTGGATAACTTGAACTTCATCATTCAATCTTCGCTTGTCCACTCCTGGACATATATCTCCCCCATAACTTTTACATCTTTTTCGATCTTGTGCCTTTTGCATCGAATTCCGATGACAACGTTTTAGATCATCAGTCCAACGTGTTGGTGGACGACCTCTGCTTCGGTAGACAACATATTTTGGTCTCCACTCCAGTATCCGCTTTGTCCATCTGTTATCTGTTATTCGAGACACGTGACCAGCCCATTTCCATTTTAGTGTTACTATTCTCTCTACGCCTGTGATGACTTATGGTGCCGAAACTTTGACATTGACAGCTACAACTTCTAAAATGCTGCAAATAGCTCAGAGGAAAATGAAAAGGTCAATGCTGAGTATATCGCTTCGTGACCGAGTTAGAAATGAAGACTTATAGCCCAATCAGGGCACGCAAAATTTTACGAAAACCTCCAAAAAAATAAAGGAAGGATGAAAATTTGGGAATAGGTAGTTGAAATTGTCTTTTATTACATAAGAAAAAGTTTACAACTCTACATCCCCTCCATTTTAAAAAAATTGGAAAATACGGGGTGAAAAATTTTTTCTCGGGGGTGAAAAAATATACGTTCAAAATAAGTCCGGAATTGGATAAAATGACTAATTCTAAGTAACTTTTGTTCTATAAAGTTTTTTTACTAAGTCAATACTTTTAGAGTTATTTCCGAGTGAATGTGTTCATTATTAACCAAAAAAAGTTTTTGGACGGAAGTATTTTAGCGAAAAAATATTCTTAGTAAAAATATAGCTTATAAAAAATTGAAAAAAATGGTGTATGCGTGAGGTCTGCAGACCCAGTAGAAGCAGAGTTGCAGCTAATAAAATGTAGGTTCTTCTTCGTCAAATTCCAAATCAAATATTTCAATGTGAAATAACCAAAAAACGGAGCACTTGGGGAAAATTCATTACAACTTTTTTAAAGTGTTTAAAAAAAGGTTTATTTTTGTTTACAAAAAACTTCTAACATTAAAAGTAAGTGAGTTACGCTCAAAATATTGTTGGTCCCTTTTATTCTTTGGTAAAAAAATGGCGAAAATCACCCCTTAATTAGCTTCACAAATAAAATTAATCGTTACCGCTTTACAAGTTACTTTACTTATGTATTGTTTATATTATCTATAAGTTTCATTGGTTCAAAGTGCTCAGTTTTGAAAAAAATTAGGTTTAAAATAAAATATTTTCTTTAGTTTTGAAAAAAATCGTAATTGTTTATGGAATTAACTTAAAAACAATTAGGAATACCAAAAACCTCAAAGAGTAATAAAATGTACGTTTTGCTTTTCTGAATATTTTTGATTTTTTGTTTTCTTGTTAGACAAAAATTGGTAATGCTATTGCTGTTCAAAATTTGCCTAAACTCGTGATTAGTTACTCGTTCAAGCCATTTTAACTACAGCTTTTTCAAAACGAAGCACTTTGAACCGATGAAACTTACAGATCATATAAATAATACATAGACAAAGTAACTTGTGAAGTGGTAATGTTAAAATGTATATGTGATGTTAATTAGGGGGCGATTTTCGCGAATTTTTTACCAAAAAATAAAAGGGCCCAACAATATTTTGTGCGTAATTCACTTACTTTTAATATTACAAGTTTGTTTAAAAAACAAAAATAAACCTTTATTTAAACACTTTAAAAAAGTTAAAATGAATTTTCCCCTAAAAGCGCTCCGTTTTTGGGTTATTTCACACTGAAATATTCGATATGTAATTTGACGAAGAATAACCTACTTTTCATTAGCTGCAACTCTGCTTCTACTGGGTCTACAGACCTCATGTATACACCATTTTTTTCAACTTTTTTATGGGCTATATTTTTGCTAAGAATATTTTTTCGCTAAAATACTTACTTTTTGAGTTATCTCCAAAAAACCGTCCAAAAACATGTTTTATTTTGTTAAACATGAACATATTCACTCGCAAATAACTCGAAAAGTATTGACTTAGTGAAAAAACTCTATAGAAGAAAACTTGTTTAGAATCAGTCATTTTATCCAATTCCGGTCTTATTTTGAATGTATTTTTTTCATCTTCGAGAGGGGGTATCCCCTCCATTTTTGTAAAATGGAGGGGATGTAGAATTGTAAACTTTTTCTTATATAATAATAGACAATTTCAAGTACCTATTCCCAAATTTTCATCCTTCCTTTATTTTTTTTTGGGGTCAGATTGTTCATTGATCGGGCTATTAAGACGAAGAACAGGAGTTACCGATGTAATTTCCCGTATTGCCACCCTGAAATGGAACTGGGCCAGACACGTCGCCCGAATCAGTGATGGGAGGTGGACGAAGAGATTACTTGAGTAGAGGCCGAGATTAGACAAAAGAAGTAGAGGAAGACCACCTACTCGTTGCACTGACGATCTCAAGAAAATGCCAAGAAATTGGATGGAAAGTGCTCAAAATAGAGCACAATGGAGAAAAAAGAGGGAGGCCTATGTCCAGCAGTGGACGCAAAGGGCTGGAGGAGGAGGATGATGATGATTCTCTCTACATCAGCCATTCCTGATCTTCGTCGTAGCTGGCGGTTTGGGATCTTGCCTCGCAGTAAAGCGGCCAACATAGCATGCTCCATCGCACTTTGAGCCACATGAATCTTTTGTACTGTTCTCGTTGTCATGGTGAACGTTTCCACTCCGTAAGTCAACACTGGCAAAATACACAAAAGAGAAATAACGCAAAAGATGGAAAACATAATACGTTGTGATATAAAAAGACATGAAACTTGTAGAGGTGGGAAATTATCGGTATAAACCTATAAATTTACATTACATTACGATATTTCCTACCTTTATACATTAGCCTAAGAACTAGTTGGCTTCAGTCATAATTATAGCTATGAGATCAAAAACATTTTGTTTTAATTTCTCATGTTAGAACAACCTATTTTGATATTGTTCAGAAGGGTACATCCAAACACCCTGGCACACAATCTTCTCAACAACCAACAAGCGAAGAGATTGAAGCGATATGATCCCTTGGACCTACCTAACCGATCCTGACAGAGCCTACAGCAGAGGAAGCTACGCCTTCAACAGCGTCCAGCCATTGTGTTCTGTGCCAGTTTTAGTTTTAGTTTTCGTGCTCGCGTATCAGTGTATGTGCGCATCTCACCGGTAAACAAGGTAATGTGTGTGTGTCGTGATGCTTTGGTCACTGGACCTTACATCGCTCTGCCATTGTAAAGACAAACAATTTTACTTATTGTTTTAATTGTAAAACAGATTGTAAAAAAACTTGGATGTTAATAAAAAAAAATGTTAGAACAAATGGTCGAATAAATTAAGACAGATGCTAATAGAAAAAAACATTAATTAGTACCCATTTTAATTATAAATCAAACTATGTAATAATAAAAATAACTAAACTAAAATATTTTACTAAATATTGTCATACGTATAACATTATGACTGAAGCATTGAAGTAAACTAGAGCTAATGTCTGAAGGTGGGAAATAACGTAATGTAACGCAAATCTCTAGGTTTATACCGATAATTTCCCACCTCTACTAGTTTCATCTCATTTTATATCACAACGTATTATGTTTTCCATCTTTTGCGTTATTTTGCCGGTTATTAGCGCGCTCATCACTGTATACATATTTGCCTGTACGCTTCTCAGTTTAACTCAGGTTATTAATATTTGAGTATTAAAAACTTATATTATGAGATAATGCATACTTAAGAGTAATTAATCTTACTACAATGCATTTGGATGCGTCTTTTATAAATGCTGTTGAAGAGATTTGCTAAGTTCTGAATGTGTATAACATTAGTTAAATTATACGTAATTTATGTATGCGGCAAAATAAACAGTACTGAAATGAATATTGAAATGTTTATGAGTACAGTAGGACCCCCATTATCCGGGGTGACAAAAAGCATATTTTTTATGGTATTTTTTATTTATGTATTTATTTTTTTAACTGTTTTATACAATATACATACATACCATAATTTAATATACACATATGTGAAAAAACGTTTGTTTTTTAATAAAAGTGATTTTTCGGATACATTTTTTTAATTATCCTTCTTATCTATCACATTAAATCAATAAAATAATGTATTTCCATTATCCGGTGTTTTCGATTATCCGTGCACCCCCAAACCCGTCATTACCCCGGATAACGGAGGTTCTACTGTATTTATATATCTAGTATACATGATAAAGCATTGCAAACATTATTCACGACGACGCACATTCCTGATAAAACAGATGCTAAAGATGCCCTCTGGCCAATGGCGGATCTACGGGGAGGAAAAATGAGGAAATTTCCCACCTACCATGGTCCAAAATTAAAGAAAAAAATTGTTCAAACATAAAAATATAGTAGCTGACATGAAACCGAAACCACATAAAGACAAATTCAACCCAATAAACACGCCAGTTAGGAAAATTAATGCCTATAATTTATTATTTATGTCTTTTATGTAATCTGAGTTAATCTTTTTATGTCTTTTGGTTGGTTTTTCATTGGAAGTTCCCCCTAAGGCAAATTTCCCCTCCCAAGGCAAATTTCTAGATCCGCCACTGCTTCTGGCACGAAAAAATCTTTAATTCTAGTCCGCAATTCAGAAATGGCAGACGGTGGATCTGTTTGACTCCTTCAGCATTCCCCATATGTACGTATCTGGTGGCGTTAGTTCTGGTGAGTGGCAACTCCCAAAATGATCGCGCAGTATTCGAAGAGACGTATTGTAACAGGTTGTCCCGTCCTGCTGAAACCATTGTTGATTTTAAGCTTGGACCGTTTTCGTAACCTTTTCCGTATGACCGAAAATAGTACTCCGCCATAAAAAAATTTTCTGCAAAACTGAGAACCATTCTGAAGTACCTAACATTATCACGACATTCACATACGTTATAACGACGTTCGGAAACCACTCAGTACGTTTCGGTGTCTGATACATACAAATTTGAGGCATACGAATTTCAGTACTGTTTATTTTGCCGCATACCGTATGTACTTACTCCATCATTGACGGTTCCTTAGTTTTTAAAATATGATCTGTAAGAATCCAAGGCATTGACATGTCAATAGGAAACTGTATCCTTTTTTCCATTGTAATTAAATCGCTACACTCTTCATTATGATTGTGGCGTACAGTACATTTCTGAAAATAAAAATTAGTTTTATGTATAATTACATTACAAGGGGCGCGTTCACCAGACTAGTGCGCTGTGTCAGTGCAGTTAAGTTCCTAACGCTTTTTCTAATGAATGTCGCATTCATTAGAATAACGCTAATGAGTTGTCGCATTCAGGAGACGAAGTGACGATATGTCCGCAAATGCTTCGTTTCTGAGATACAGGATGTTGAATTTTTTCTTACAAACTGACGATTTATTTATTGCTCTAATACCGGTTAAGACATGCAAATGAAATTTGGTAAGTTTTAAGACGTAGTTATTGCAAATTTTATGACATACAACTAAGAATTTTATATTCACCATTGGCGTGCATACGGGTAATATGACCGATTAATATGACCCGTATGCAGGCCAATGGTGAATATAAAATTCTTAATTGTATGTCAAAAAATGCGCAATAACTGCCTCTTAAATCCTACTAAATTTCATTTGCATATCTCAACCGGTTTTAGAGCAATAAATAAATCGTCAATTTGTAAGAAAAAATTCAACATTATTTTTTCATGCAGAATTACCCTTTAAAGTTTGTCGCACTTATTTATAAACCCCCTGAATTGATGAAGTACAGGGCTAGTTGTTAAAGTACCTAACTTTTTTATCATCCCACATAAGCGAATAAATCGAAAAGCAGAAAATCCGAGGCTATAGTTGGGTTTTAATTTCAGAATTTTATAAATGCTAGAATATTCCACAGGGTGTTCCGAACTTTTATATAAAAAAAATTAAAGCACTCATGGGAGTGCCGACAGAAGTGAAAACTTCTTATAGTATATAAATTACGAGCTCAATGTTTTTCACCATCCAAAAAAGAAGTGCTATACCTGTATTATATACGCGTTGCTTAAGTTCTATGCTATTTATGTATACATAAACATAATATATATACGTACGAAATTTAGTTCGGCAAAGTGGTGACGGTCGCAAACTCAATACATTTTCCACATCAAAAAAGGGCACACGGCCCTAAAGAAGTTTTCACTTAAAAAATTTATTTTGTCGAAGCAATGACGGTCGCTAATTTAATACTTTTTCCCCATCTAAAAAGTGCACAACGGAAGCGATGACGGTCGCTAATTCAACACTTTTTCCCCATCTAAATCCCCGTCTAGAGTGTAAAACGTCTCTAAAAAAGTTTTCGCTTCAAAAATTTATTTCGTCGAAGCAATGACGGTCGCTAATTCAATAATTTTTCTCCATCTAAAAAGGGCACAACGTCCCTAAATAAGTTTTCACTTCAAAAATTTATTGCAATGACGGTCGCTAATTCAATAATTTTTCTCCATCTAAAAAGGGCACAACGTCCCTAAATAAGTTTTCACTTCAAAAATTTATTTCGTCGAAGCAATGATGGTAGCTAATTTTATATTTTTTTTTCCATCGAAAGAGTGCAAAACGTCCCTAAAGTAGTTTTCACTTCAACAATTTATTTCGTCGAAGCATTGACAGTCGCCAATCTATTACTTTTCCCCTTATAAAAAGGACACAAAGTCCCTAAAGAAATTTTCACTTCAAAAATTATTTCGTCGAAGCAATGACGGTCGCGATGACGGTCGCTAATTCAATACTTTTACCCCATCTAAAAAGGGCACAACGTCCCTAAAGAAGTTTTCACTTTAAAAATTTATTTCATCGAACATTGACGGTCGCTAATTTAATACTTTTTCCCCATCTAAAAAGAGCACAAAGACCCTAAAGAAGTTTTCACTTCAAAAATTATTTTGTCGAAGCAATGACGGTCGCTAATTAAATACTTTTCCCCATCTAAAAAGGGCACAACGTCCCTAAAGAAGTTTTCACTTTAAAAATTTATTTCGTCGAAGTAATGACGGTCTCGACGCCGGCGATGACGGTCGCTAATCCATCTAAAAAGTGCACAGTGCACAACGTCCCTAAAGAAGATTCCACTTCAAAAATTTATTTCGTCGAAGCAATGACGGTCGGGATGACGGTCGCTAATTCAATACTTTTTACCCATCTAAAAAGGGCACAAACGTACAAAATTTCAATCATCTTTTCAAAAAATTAATCATTTTTCCCCATCGTAAAATAGGTTTTACATTTATTTTAAATTTAAATACGTCTACACAATTAATATATGTATACATACACATCATATATAGCATGAGCGATGACGGTCGCGAATTCAATGCTTTTTCCCCTATACAAAAAGTGCACAACGTCCCTAAAGAAGTTTTCACTTCAAAAACACAGTTTGATTGGTACACCCGGTATACAATGAAAATTTACCTGTCTAGCAACCATATTGTTACAGCGATATTGTTAAAGAACAAGGCTATAACATATTAAAAAAATCACTTAAATCGGACAACAGGTTTAGGAAATACGAGCCATCAAAAATGACCCATTTTGTGGGCTGCCCGTTTTTCGTGCCGGTGAGTGTATATGGATCAGTTTGTAAGGAAAAATGCAACACCCCGTATCTCAAAAACAAAGCATTTGCGGAAATATGTCTATAAAGCAAACGGTCATTATTTTTTCATGCAGAATTACCCCTTAAAGCTTGTCAGACTTATTTAGAAACACCCTGTATTGATGAAGAACGTTGCTAGTTGTTAAAGTACCTAACTATTTTATTATCCAACATAAGCGAATGAATTAAAAAGAAAAATGTTAAGAAAGCCTAAGGCTACAGTCGAGTTTTAATTTCAATATTTTATATACGCTAGAATATTCCACAGGGTGTTCCAAACTTTGAGGAAAAAACAAAACCCGGTATACAATGACACTTCTGTTTAGCAACAATATTATTACATCGATATTCTTGAAGAATTTGTCAATAATATACTATAAAAATCACACAAATCGGACAACAGGTTTAGAAAATTCGAGACATCAAAAATGCCCCATTTTTAAGGTGGTGCGTTAATTTTGATGCTTAGTGTAGGATAAGAACTAAAAAAGAGCTCGAAGAACTATATGCAGACGATAACATAATAAAAGAAATAAAGTCCAGAAGACTCCAATGGGTAGGACACCTCAGAAGACATTCTGGCAAAAGAATAGGAAGGCTGGTACAGTTGAGTCCACGAGTCTTTACCCGTGAGTCATTAATACCTGGCAAGATAAAACACATACTTTTTATCTAGCATCATTCTCTTCCACGCATGAAACTAATGACAAACCAGCTGCCGCCTGTTATTAAGTAAAAACACATGTTATTTTTATGAACGATCTAGTCTCAGTGCATTGAAAAGAGATAGGTACAAAGAAAGACGATTGGGGATGTTTTCACATATTTTAAGTACAATTTCTGACGTTTTGGTTTGTTTACTTTTGTGGCTGTCAGTTTGTTGAATTTTTGCTGTTATTTTGTCGAATTTTTGCATTTTGAAGTTTTTTATAATATACAAACAGTTGTTTTCGCAACTAATTTTATATTGGAGTTAGAAATTTTATGATAAGTTTATGTTATTTTACGATAAATTTTGACAACGTACAAATAACCTCATTGTTGACAAAGTTAAGGAATGCTTGTGTTTAATGTTCCGCCAAAGTGAATAAAATAACAAAAAGAAAATATATTATCGAATTTTTTTATAAATTGTGTATTTATTTGTTAATCAATGATAATAATAGTTATTTATGTATTAAGTCAGTAAGGTTACTCTTTATCGAACGAGTCTGATATTATGAGCAGAGCGAGCGTTAGCGAGCGAGGCTAATAACAGACGAGTTCGATAAAGAGTCTTTACCGACTTGGTGCATACAAAATTTTATCGCCAATCATAAAAAACGATTAACACTTACTTAATTACATCCTAATAAAAAAAGAGTGTGTGTACTTGTTACGCACGTAAGACGTTATACTTCTATTATTATAATTTTAACGTAATAAATATATTTTAAACAGTTTAATCGTATTTTTATTTAAATATTAAACCAACTTTAATACTTAAAATGAAATACCAAAAATTAAAAATACCGTTAATAGTTACGTTATTGTTTATGAAGTGTAGCCTTCCGCAGCGCAGTTGCTTTTCCCTTGATGAATAGTAGAAAATCTAAATAAATATATGGGTAGGACACCTAACAAATTATCATTAATATATATCACCGTCCTATATATAATCGAATTAACAAAAACACCATTTCATAATATATTTGGAGGAAGGACATGCTAACAAATTATCATTAATATAATATATCACCGTCCTATATATAATCGAATTAACAAAAACACCATTTTATAATATATTTGAACACCATAACTATAATTAATATACAGGGTGTCCCGAAAAGATTGGTCATAAATTATACCACACATTTTGGGGTCAAAAATAGTTCGATTGAACCTAACTTACCTTAGTACAAATGTGCTCATAAAAAAAGTTACAGCCCTTTGAAGTTACAAAATGAAAATCGATTTTTTTCAATATATCGAAAACTACGAGAGATTTTTGATTGAAAATGGATAGGTGACATTCATATGACAGTAACATCTTAAAACAAAATTATAGTGAAGTTTGTCCACCCCATAAAAATTTTATGGGGGTTTGGTTCCTTAAACCCCCCCAAACTTTTGTGTACGTTCTAATTAATTCATTACAGTGGTACCATTAGTTAAACACAACGTTTTTAAAACTTTATTGCCTCTTACTATTTTTTCGATAAGCCAGTTTTTATCGAGATGCGGCTTCTTTTTTAATATATTTACATAAAAATTTTATGGGGGTTTTGTTCCTTTAAACCCCCCAAATGTTTTTGTACGTTCCAATTAAACTATTATTGTGGTACCATTAGTTAAACACAGTGTTTTTAAAACTTTTTTGCCTCTTAGTCTTTTTTTGACAGATCACCTTTTATCGAGATGTGGCTTCTTTTTCAAAATATACCCAAAAATGTAAATTATAAATACATTTTCAGATTATGAACAGGTCTCTATAATCGTACTTAACCATATACAAATATATGGTGGTATCGACAAATATTCAAAATATATCGATAAAAACTGGCTTATCGAAAAAGTACTAAGAGGCAAAAAAGTTTTTAAAACATTGTGTTTAACTAATGGTGCCACAATAATAATTAAATTGTAACGTACACAAAAGTTTGGGGGGTTTAAAGGAACAAAACCCTCATAAATTTTTTATGGGGTGTACAAATTTCACTTTAATTTTTTTTAAGATGTTGCTGCCATAAGAATGCCGCATGTCCATTTTCAATAAAAAATCTCTAAGAGTTTTCGATATTTGAAAAAAAATCGATTTTCATTTTGTAACTTCAAAGGGCTGTAACTTTTTTTGTGTGCACTATTGTATATAGGTAAGTGAGGTTCAATCAACCTATTTTTGTCCCCAGAATCTGTGGTATAATTTATGACCAATCTTTTCGGGACACCCTGTATATCACCGTCCTCAGGGTGTCCCGAAAAGAATGGTCATAAATTATACCACACATTCTGGGGCCAAAAATAGTTCGATTGAACCTAATTTACCTTAGTACAAATGTGCTCATAAAAAAGTTATAGCCCTTTAAATTTAAAAAATTAAAATCAATGTTTTCCAATATTTCGAAAACTATTAGAGATTTTTTATTGAAAATAGGCATGTGGCGTTCTTATGGCAGGAGAATCTTAACAGAAAATTATAGTGAAATTTGTGCCCCCATAAAAATTTTATAGGGTTTTGTTCCCTTAAACCCCTCCCAAACTTTTGTGTACGTGCCAAATAAATTATTATTGTGGTACTGATAGTTAGACACAGTATTTTTAAAACTTTTTTGTCTCTTAGTCTTTTTTCGATAAACCAGTTTTTATCGAGATGCGGCTTCTTTTTTTATATGTTTACATAAAAATTGCTTAGGGGTTTCGTTCCTTTAAACCCCCCAAATGTTTGTGTACGTTCCAATTAAACTTTTATTGCGGTACCATTAGTTAAACACAGTGTTTTAAAAACTTGTTTGCCTCAGTATATTTTCATATTATAAAAATGTAAATTATAGATTTTTCATATTATTGCCAAGTCTCTATAATCGTACTTAACCAGATACAAATAGGTAGTGGATTTGAAAAATATTCAAAATATCTCGATAAAAACTAGCTTTTCGAGAAAGTACTAAGAGGCAAAAAAGTTTTAAAAACACTGTGTTTAACTAATAATACTTTAACAATAATTTAATACGAACATACACAAAAGTTTAGGGGGGTTTAAGGGAACAAAACCCCCATAAAATTTTTATGGGGTGCACAAATTTTACTATAATTTTTTGTTAAGATGTTCCTGCCATAAGAATGCCACACGTCTATTTTCAATAAAAAATCTCTGATAGTTTTCGAAATATTGAAAAAAGTTGATTTAAATTTTGTAATTTCAAAGGGCTATAACTTTTTTTATGTGCACATTTGTACTAAGGTAAGTTAGGTTCAATCAATATATTTTTGACCCCAGAAGCTGTAGTATAATTTATGACCAATCTTTTCGGGACACCCTGTATAATCGAATTAACAAAAACACCATTTCATAATATATTTGCATTAATACAAAACTTAAAAGATTTAAGAATTTTATTAATTTTAGACGAAATAAAAATTTTGTATGACAGTAATGACGATGACAGAATGATTTTGCATGATGGCCGATTTCGATGTTTAATCGATAGTTGTTCAAGTAATCAATATTGAATAAGTACCTAATTACTAAATCCGTAAAGTTCGATTTATGTTTTATGAATATAATTGCAAAATGCTACAGAATTTCACTTTCTGACATAAATTTAATCAATAATGTAAATTTTATACAATATTTTTAATAATTAAAGTAAATAAATTTTAAGTCCACTCAAATAAATAATCGATTACTGCCATCGACCGCTTACATTCAATCTCAGTTAATTTGATTAATCGCGGTAGGTAAAGTAAAATTCTTCTTTCAATACAATAAAGTGTTACTTTACTGCCGCAAATGGCGTCAAATGAGTACAATAATGAATGACTTTAGTGACGGTTGGCGATAAATGAATTTATTAAGCTACTTCAAATGTAACTGTAATTATGCACCAAAATTTTAAAGCAAAACTTAAATTTGACATTCTATTTATTTGATAACGTCAAATTTTATACTATAACCCGTAATCGAAATAATACCCACTTTCTGTCACTTACTGTTGCGTTTAGTAAATTTCCGACTTATTTCGTATTAGGGCTTACAATACCGAACTAAAATCTGAATACCGGTATTTGATATTGGAAATTTGAAATATCGAGATACCGGTATTAAAACCGGTATTATTAATAAAAAATTTACTAGTTATATTTTTACTTACATCAGTTGTTATATTGACTTGTTTACAAATACAGTCTGTTCCAACGAAAATTTGACCCCCCAGAAACTCAGAAACCAAGAGCTTCTTCAAAATTTAAGAAAACACGTCAGTTTATATTAGATGGGGGACGAATTTTCGTGCAAAATTCATGCCCTCAAGTGTAATCCCCTACTGCCCCGCATCAACCCTCCCTTTTTTTTAATAGCAAGTATGGTCGAGCGACACAGGTAATTTTTTTCTCTACATGACACTCTATTTTTTTTTAATTTACGTAATAAGTTTCAAGATAATTTTGTGCTTAACAAATTTATTATAAACTAGTTAAATCCAAAATTATCTTTAAACTTATTCCGCAAATTAAAAAAATAAGAGGGTCGTGTAGAGAAAAAAAATACCTTTCAAATGATGTGCCACTCGACTACATTTGCTGTTAAAAAAACTGGGTTGATGCAGGGCAGTAGGGAGTTACATTTGAGGGTATGAATTTTTTTTTGCATGAAAATTCGTCCCACTTCCAATACAAATTGACATATCTTTTAAATTGTGAAGAATCTCTTGGTTTATGGGTTGCTGGGGGGGGAGGGGGGTCATATTCGTTGAACACACTGTATATGAAATCCAATAAATCCTGTTTGACAATCTAATTTTAGCGCTGTTTCTTTACCTAATTGTTCTCTCACGTACTTTTGTAAATATTTATTATTTTTAGAAGGTGAACTTTTAAATTTTTTCACTACTTTTCGAATTTCTCGATGATGCCATACTCTGCTCGGTATGTGTAATAAATATGCCTAATGATTTTAATACAACGAAATTGTTTGTTTATCTTCAAAAACATTTCTTTTAATTAATTAATATTATTTTAAATTAGATTTATATTATGCATAAATTAAATTTTTATCAACTAATGTAATACCAAAATACCGGTATTTTTACATCAATACCGGTTTTTGATACCGGACAAAAATCGTCCGGGATTTCGGTATTCGGGATCCCGGTATCCCGGTATTGTAATCCCTATTTCGTATGCTTTAAATGACGCACGAGTAAAGACTAAGGGATTCAACTGTATGTGAAGAAGTCCCATGGAAGAAACCACGTGGACGCCCTCGACTCAGGTGGTGAGATAATATAGCAGGAGACCTGAAAGCTATGGACGTAGAGAATTTGATGGAGATTTCTTAAGACAGAGAGGATTGGAGGCATATTGCGTTAATTCGGCGGCTCTGTCACTGTTCGCGCCACCGTCAACGTGTGTTTGGTTAAGTTTCACATGGATCATCATTTTGTCTATTTTTATGCGTTGAAAAGTTTTAATATTCATCATTTTCAATAATTTGTATTAATTATTTTTTAATGTTTATCAGGGGAATGAGTTTCAAAAACGGTCAAGTTGATTTTTGAGTTCCAAAACCGGCCACATTGAACACATATTTAAATTTTATTTATAACTGAGTTAATTAAATGTAAATTAAATAACAAGTTGAAATTTGATACATTATCTGCTATTATAAACTATGGTTATTAATTTAACTATTAGGGAGGCTGAATAAAAAAATCAGTTTTTTTTATTTTTTTAAAATTGCACTTTTTGAAAATGGCCGATTTTGCAATTAGACGACTCATATACAGGGTGTTTGGTAATAAATGGGCTATAGCTTAACCTTAGATTTCTTTGCTTAAAATAGGTCGATTTAAGCTAATTTACCTTAGTACGAAAGTTGATAATAACCGAAATAAAGGGTGTCAACACGAAATTTGGTAAGTAGGGTTTTTTTTTTGGACAAGAAACCAAAATTGCTTACCAAAAATTATATATGACCCAGAAGGCGCCACATACGCCTTTCAGCGCTCAATTTTTTATCCCCCGCCCTACATAATTTTGAGGTCAAAACTTTTATTCCACTATTATCTTTACTTAAAAAAGATATAGTACATTTATCCCGCTAAATTCAACCGTTTTTGAGAAAAGCGCATTTTAAATCTACGGTGAAAAATTTATTTTTTTTCATTTCATTGTAGTTACTAAAAACCATTTGACATATCCTCATCATACTTGGCAGCAAGTGTACGTACTATACACCCTACTAAATTATGTTAAACAAACATTTCTGGCCACTACTAGTGACGTACGACGAGGGAAAGTGAATGGTTGACCCTTCCCAAATTCTACGCCACTGGCGGAATTGCTATTTTAGTGAAATTTTGGGATTTTCCAATACTTTGTATGTAAATAACGTACGATCATTCGTAACGATAAAGTCATTAGTTTTCGAGATATCTAAAGAAAAAAATAAAATGGCACAGTTATTTTGATAGATGTATTTATCTTCTCCCTTACCCCTTCGTTTTTATCTAAAATATCTCGAAAACTAACGACTTCATCTTTACGAATGAAGAGTGTATTCAGTCGTGTGATGGATGACCGAAGTTAAGTTTAACGTTTGAGTTAAAGTTAAGATAACTCTCAGGAATAACGTGCCCATAACTATATAGGTAAAATTTGGTGTGATGTATCGCTCGCAGTTATGAGATAGTTATATCATCAACGTTATATTAGAAAGAAGTTTTGAGGAACAAATTTTGAAGTAACAAAGAGAACCTTATGTACAAATAGTACAAGTTGGAGTGAGCGCGAGAGATTGTTCCGAACATACCCGTCGTCGGCTACCGCCGATGACCGAACAGCAAACAGCTGTTTGGGTTCCTTGGTGTTTCTAAGTTGCTTTCAAACGGTAGATAGAAACAGGGTTGCCAGATTGGTGTATTTTCCCAAAATTTTGGGTTAATTTGAAAGCGTCTATTGAAATTTTTCTAAGCAGAAATTGTAGTGGGATTTTTTGGGGGTGGAAAATTATGGATGATTTTAAGGGGTCATGGTAAATTAAATTTGCGAATGTACATTAAACTGTATATTATACTCCCATATAATCGAAGACGATAGGAAATATGAATTATTTCCATGGCCCTCGTTGATATTGTAGTATGAATTTGGCTTTACTGTTCTCTTCATTTGACTAATAATTTATTAAAATGCGGCAACAATTTAAATTTGGGGACTTTGGAGTATTTGAGCTTCAATTTCAGGGAATTTCAGTTTATAAGTGGGGGATTTATAAAATATCATCTGGCAACTCTGGATAGAAAGCTCAGTAGGTACTTAAAATAAAATTTCAACTTATATCGCTCGATTTGATTTTTGTATAATTTTTAAAATTGTATTACCCTTCTATTCTTAATTATTAAATTACTAGCTTCTAAATTCACTTGATTTCTGTCTAAAAACAAGTCAAAAGATGAACCTAACCTTGCATAAATACAGAGTTATCTCATAACTTGAGGTTTAACGTCGCGTTATAAAGTGACCAGATAACTCAAGAACTGTCAAGAAATAACGCAAATAGTTAAGTATGATACATCACACCAATTCGATGGTTATAACATAACTACAGGATAACTTTACGTTAACGATAACTTGGGTCATCCATCACAGGGCTGATTATTTATATAGAAAGTATTAGAGCATCGAAATTGTACTAAAATAGCAATTCCGCCAGTGGCGTAGAATTTGGGAAGATCTACCATTCATTCCCCCGTCGTACGCTACTGGTAGTAGCCAGGAACGTTTGCTCAACATAATTTAGTAGGGTGTACAATACCTACACTTGCTGCCAAGTATCACAAGGATATGTCAAATGGTTTTTAGTAACTACAGGGAAATGCAAAAAATTGAATTTTGCATCGTAGATTTAAACGCGTTTATCCCGAAAACGGTTGAGTTTAGTGAGTTAAATATAGTATACCTTTTTTAAGTAAAAATAATACGAGAATAACAGTATTGACCTCAAAAATACGTACAGTGAGGGATAAAAAAAAATTGAATGCATTAAATAAGCGCCGAGAGACGTGTGTGGCGCCCTTTGGGTAATATATAATTTTTGGTGGGGAATCTAGATTTTTCGCCCCAAAAAACCCCCACTTACAAAATTTCGTGTTGTTATCCCATGTGTAATTTCTTGTGTGTTTTATTTATATTTTATGCCGAGAGAGAAACGTGAAAGTGTGACTTTTCTTATTAATTTATTTGACAACATCTTAAAACAATATACTAATCGTAAAACTAAACTATATAATATGGTTTCCCACAACAACAGATTATATCTAGTGTATATGTTACAGTTCAAGTTGATTCTCAGTTAGAGTTGACTCCAACTAGTTGGAGTCAACTCCAACTGAAACGAGCAGTAAAAGTTGATTTTAAAAATTTAAATCAACTTGTACTAGTTGGAGTTGAGTCTTCCTGGATCGATTCAGTAAATGTTGATTATACGAGAATCTCAGGTGCATTTTTGATGAGTGTGCGTTTCTTTGTTTTGACCGTTTCAACTACATACTTATTAGTATAGTCTGTAACGTCGCCCCCGTTAGGTAAATTATTCTGATTCGATTTTTTGCACAAATTTACTCAAAGAAATATGTACATCCGTATAACAATCCTTATAACAAATACACAGGGTGTCACGCAGTACCGCGGTCGAAAAATTGTTTAACCAATTTTTGTTAACCAAATTCACAAAAATAATTTTTATCTACTCTATCTCATATTATGTAAAGCAGCGGTTCTCAATCTGTGGTACATGTACCACTGGTGGTACATATAATTATTTGCGGTGGTACGCAAAACACACAAAAACTTAAAGTAGTAGTACATAGTAAATCTTGATTATACAATCTAAAAATATAGAAATACAATAAAATAAACTTTAGATGGTACATGCCTCATAAAGATTGAGAACCGCTGATGTAAAGGTTTTATTGTATGAAAATTGTAAATATAGATAGCAGTACATGAAGGGTTTAAAGTGTGTCTGAAGTAACAATGTATTTTAAATGGGTTTTACTTTTTCGCACTGTTTGTTAGCACACTGTCATATAATTAAACATCCTTAACTTTCGCCTTCGGGAGGAAATCAGACACGTCCTTGCAACGGCAACTGAAATGCTCACAAAACAGCGACCACGGAAGCAAAGATGGATGACAGAGGAAATATTGGATTTAATGGATGAAAGAAGAAAATGAATATTACCATCCTTGGATTATAAGCTTTCATTTGACACATCATTTATCATATCGGAAAAGAAATGAAAGGCAGAATTTACAAATCAGTCATCAGACCAATAATGACATACGCGGCAGAAACACAACCCGACACAGAGAGGACAAAAAAATTGCTCGAAACAGCCAAGATGAAAACCCTTCGAAAAATCGATAGTAAGACTCTATGGGACAGAGCTAGAAGTACAGATATACGACGGAGATGCAAGGTGGATAACATTAATAACTGGATAAGAAACAGAAGAATAGAATAGAATGTAGTCAGGACAGCGAGAGACGGTTCGCTATAGGAGGACGTTCAGTGGGAAGACCACGAAAACGATGGAACGACAACTTACTAGAGCCACATTGAAAAAACAGACAAAGTAATGTCTATACAAAAAGAAGAAGAAGAAGATTTGTCATTCTACCTGTTATAATGACGGAGGAGTTATATTCGCGGACGGATGGATAGACAGCCTATATACGACGGAGATGCAAGGTGGATAACATTAATAACTGGGTAAGAAACAGAATAATAGAATAGAATGTAGTCAGGACAGCGAGAGACGGTTCCCTATAGGAGGACGTTCAGTGGGAAGACCACGAAAACGATGGAACGACAACTTACTAGAGGCACATTGAAAAAACAGACAAAGTAATGTCTATACAAAAAGAAGAAGAAGATTTGTCATTCTACCTGTTATAATGACGGAGGAGTTATATTCGCGGACGGATGGATAGACAACCTAGGTTAAATTTGTCACCTTTAGTACCATCCTTGGATATTAATCTTTCCTTTGACACCTCATTTGTCATTCTACCTGTTATAATTAACGAGGAGTTATACTCGCTGTCGGACAGATGGTACTAGGTAGTACCATGGTCGAAAAATTGTTTAATATGTAGTTATTTATGTACCAAGTCAGTAAAGTGGCTCTTTATCGAACGAGTCTGATATTACGAGCAGAGGAAGCGAAGCGAGTAACATACGCGTTCGATAAAGAGTATTGAGATGGTGCGTACAAAATTGTATCGTCAATCATAAAAAACATTAACACTTACTTACAACTTTGAGGAAATTTTTTTAATTTTAGACGAAATAAAAAATTCGTATGACATTAATGACAGTAATGACAGATGACTTTTGCACGATGGCCGGTTTTGATGTTTAATCGATAGTTATCAATATTGTATACCTACCTAATTACTAAATCTGTAAAGTTTTGATTTATTTCGTATGAATATAATTGCGAAACACTACAGAATTTTACTTTTTGACATAAATTTTATTAATAATAAGATAAATTTTGTACAATATTTTTAATAATTAAAGTAAATAAATTTTAATTTCACTCAAATAAATAATCGATTGCTGCCATTGACCACTTACATTCAATCTCGGTTAATTTGATTAATAATCGCGGCAGGTAAAGTAACATTCTTCTTTTAATACAACAAAGTGATACTTTACTGCCGAAAATGAGGGCAAATGAGTACAATAATGAATGATTTTAGTGACGTTTGGCGATAAACAATGATTTTAAACAAATTCGCAAAAATAATTTTTTCACTTCGTACAATTTTTTTTAGATCCTTTGGGCCTTTTTTCTCTAAAATTGACTGTTGTCGAGTTATTAGCGACTTAAAATTTGAAAATCGCCAAAATAACCATTTTCAATGTTTAATAACTCGGGTAAAGATAATTATTGTGATTATTTCATTCATAGGAGATTCTGACCAATAGAAAGCTACAGAAATCTGAATTAAATCGATCATTTTTGATAATCTCCCGTCGTTAAGTATACTACGTCAGATGCCCTTCGCTGCTACGAAAAAATACATTCAGTGACAATAATGACAATTAATGTTTTAAAAATTATAAAAGTGATGACTTTCAATCGTCAAATATTCATAAAAACTGTGTGTTTAATGGTACTTACATAAATAAATTACAATAAAATTTTGGTTTTGAACAGTTTTATTCATGAAATAATCCCAACAAATTGCACTCGACCTCTGAAATTAATATAGAATTGTTGCTCTCGTGACACTTTGACATTTAAAACTGTCAAAGTGTCACTCGGGAAAAATTCAATAATTTCAGAGCTCTTGTGCAATTACTACTGATTATTTCATTCATAGGAGATTCTGACCAATAGAAAGCTACAGAAATCTGAATGAAATCGATAATTTTTGATAATCTCCCGTCGTTAAGTATATTACGTCAGATGCCCTTCCTTGCTACGAAAAAATACATTCAGTGACATTAATGACAATTAATGTTTTAAATATTATAAAAGTGATGACTTTCAATCGTCAAATATTTATAAAAACTGTGTGTTTGATGGTACTAATTTGTACTTACATAAATAAATTCCGCGTCGTTCGGCAAACTGCAGTCGCGTGCGGAAAAGTATGACTTTTTGCACTTGTTAGGAAAATTATTTTGTGAAGTGAAAAAATTATTTGTGTGAATTTGTCTAAAAAAAATTGTTTAAACAATTTATCGATCAAGGTACTGCCTGGCACCCAGTAGATTTATTATAAGGACCTCTTTTTGAGTAAGTTTGTGCAAAAAATTCGAATCGGAGTAATTTACCTAACGGGGGCGACGATACAGCCTAGACTAATTTGAACATATTCAGTAACATTTAATTTCTAGAATCGGCTGTTTGTGTGAATCAGAATCAACTTTTACTAAATGGCATTGGGAAGAGTATACTTTTCCTAGTTGGAGTCTACTTTTACTAGTAAATGTTGAATATAAATCTTCATTTTATATTTATAATCAACTTTTACTGAAACCAGCCGTTAGAGTTGACTCCAACTAGTTGGAGTCAACTCCAACTGGATAATCAACTTGAACTGTAACATATATACTAGATTCTAGTGTCCCAACACCATGCCTGTCAGGAAATATTAAAAAATAAATAAAATAAAAGTTTAACTTGACACCTTGTATTTCGGTTATTATCAACTTTCGTACTAAGGTAAGTTAGCTTAAATCGACCCTCAGGAATCTAAGGTTAAGCTATGGCCTATTCGTTACCAAACACCCTGTATAAGTACATATACAGGGTGATAGTCAAAAGTCAATAGTGATTGACTGTCAAAATTTTAAAAAATGGTTGATATTGCTACTTTCCTTTATATCGAACACAGGGTGAGTCAAAACGCAAGTACATTATTTACTCAGTAATTTTAATTGGAACACCCTATATTTTATTTCACTATCGAAAAGTACCATTAACGGACTTTAATTTATAAATATTCCCTATGTCTAAATCTAATAGTTTTTGAGATATTTTCATTTTTCAGAGTGTTATTTTTCAAATTATTAATTGTGTCTAAATATTTCCAAATTGTAAGTAAGCCATGACTGAATTGTCTAAACTGACAGTTTACTATTACCTACTGATTATCAGTCCGGTAATCTATGTAACAATGTAGCAAATAAAGAAAGCAAAATAATTTATTGGTAATAAATAAAAAAAAAACACAAAAACAAATTAAAACATTTTTGAAACAATTAAAAACTACTTTTGTATGTAAATGTAACAATTTAACAAATAACGAAAGAAAAATAATTAATTTATCTTTACAAAAAAAACACAAACACAAAATACAACATTTTTGAAAAAATTAAAAGCTAGTTTTAATAAAATATTTTACATACTTAATTACATAAGGTGTTACATGACTTATTTTACTTAAAATTATTTTTCTTTCTTTATTTTTACATTATTTATATTATACCTATTTATTTTTTATATTATTACATTTACATACAAAAATAGCTTTCAATTGTTTCAAAAATGTTGTATTCTGTGTTTGTGTTTTTTTTGTAAAATTTATTACTAATAAATTATTGTCCATTCATCACTTACTATAGTCCGTCTAGAAAGTATCCGGAAAAAAGAAAGCAGAATTATAATTTTACGGTATTTATTTCTATCACTTGACATATAAAACTTCAACAAATAATTCATCTCATTTACTTATACAACCTCCATTTAAATCTAAACACTTAACTAAACGTCCAGGTTCACCCGAAACTAGATCAAGGCCATAATTTTCGGTAATGGTGTTCCAGGCCTGTAAAACTGACCGAATCAAACCTTCTTTATCTCGTGGCGCTGCTCGTTCCACTTCAATCTTCATCAGTCGCCATATGTTTTCAATGGGGCTAAGATCTGGAGATGCTACTGGTCACGGAATTGTTGCCAATTCGTGTTCTTGCATCCAAGCTTGAGTATAAGCAGAAGTATGGCATCTTGCATTATCTTGCTGAAGACGCCAACCCTCTGGATATAAAACATGAGCCGTTTCAAGATGAAAACCATTTAGGATTTCACAATATTTTGTACTATCAACAGTACCATTAACTATACAGAGAGTTTCTCTTGATAGGACTTTTAGATGATTTGCACCAAGCTGGAAACAACTTTCATCAGATATAAAGACATTATTAAAATTATCTTTCGAAAACATTGACAAAAATCTATTCTTCGTTGCCTTTGCAGAGGTGTCATTGTAGGGAATTTTTTTTGATTCCTTGATATGTAGCCTTGTTTTTTCAGTGAAATGCGGAAAGTTTCTGGGCACACTTTTATTCTTCGTTGATTTCCAAATCTGTTCGCTAATTTTCGAAACCCTAGGCACGGATTTTGTCGTCCTAAATCCACTAAAACATTTAAACTGTTTCCACGAATCTTACGCGGTCTACCCGAAACTGGTATATGTCTCATATCTATGCCATTTTTTATCCTCTTTATTGTCTCATACACTGCACTTTTTCCGAGTTCAGTCAGTTGCACTAATTTTTTAACGTTTCGGACACCCTTTCTATACAAATATTCCACCACTTTTCTTTTTTCTACTTGCGACTTATTTCACAAATCTTAAGTCTGTTTACAAACAACAATATTTGACAGATGGTGTTGTCATCCGATTTTGTCCATAACCTACTATCGGCACAACCTACTTGATGCATTACTTTTGTCTTAAAATGTTACAAAAAGAAAATCTATTAAAATTAGGAAAAATATAAAATTCCGGATACTTTCTAGACGGACTATACATTGTTACATTGATTACCGGACTGATAATCAGTAGGTAATTGTAAACTGCCAGTTTTAGACAATTCAGTCATGGCTTACTTACAATTTCGAAAATTTTAGACACAATTATTAATTTGCTCTGAAAAATGAAAATATCTCGAAAACTAATAAATTTAGACATAGGGAATATTATATAAAAATTAAAGTACGGTAATAGCACTTTTCGATAGTGACATAAAATACAGGGTATTCCATTTAAAATTACTGAGAAAATAATGTGTTTGCGTTTTTACTCACCCTGTATTCGATATAAAGAAAATTGGCAATATCAATCATTTTTGCAAATTTTGACAATAAATAAAAAAATATGGCAACAATAAACCATTGCTATTGTATTTATTTTTATTTATACAGGGAGTTGAACTTGTTACGATTTTCATAGAAAATTGGATATAACTTGGTAAATACCCTGTATAACAACAAACCTTTATATTTTGCGATGGGGAAGTCAAGAATATTTCAAATACAAAATAAAATACAGGGTATTCCATTAAGTTTGGTCTGCCACTATGTTAATGAACACCCTGTAACATTCTAACTAATTTTTTAAATTTAAATCTAAAAGTTGGCTACAATTTTTGTTATTAACTTTTATTGTTATCTATTACTATAGCGGATCTACTGAGCTTTATCACACTAATCAATCAGCCTGTATATTAGAATATTCTACAAAACACATAAATATATTTTTCCACCTACCTCTACCGAAAGTATACTTTTCCGGACCTGATTGTAGGGAGCAAAGTTGTACTTTTCCTCCCTAGGGAGGAAAAGTAAAAGTGACGTCATGGTATTTCATTCATGAAATATAACTTATTGACGCCCTGTACAAAATCTATTTTCTATTACGTAAGTATTTATACATTTCAACGTTTATTTAAAAACTCTGTATTTTGCAGAATGGTAAAAAACAGTAAATTGTTATTCTGATTTAACAATGTTTACATTAATAATTTGACTTATATTTGACAGTTGACAGTTATATTGTACCTACTTGTTAGTTTTAGTTCTAATAAATTTTGTTGGTTAGTTACATAAATAAATTAAGTAAAAATGAAGAAATGACTTGTTATTTGAGGAAGGTGGAAAAACCATATATATAACATGGGAGTAAAGTGCCTTTTCCTCCCTTGAATGATTACTGCCCTCCGCTACGCGTCGGGCAATAAACTTCATTCGCGGGAGGAAAAGTAGGACTTTCCTCCCTTGTTATACAAATAGCTATTTTATACTATGTATACTTACATTTATTCTTTTTCCCATAGTCATTTCCAAATAAAATTCTCTATACCACAATTGGGATAAATCACAGCACTTTTGCAAATACTCTACAAATAAGAACAGAATGTAGTAATTCGTAAATAAATATACATCATGAAAAGATCTTACCACTAAAAACAGTTTTATCATCAAGGTTTTAAATATAATTTTATGTGCTATTAGATTAAAAACTTTTCTAGCAGATGTCGCTAGGACATCTATGCCATTTCGTTCGTTGCAATCCGTGACGGCACAAGAAGTATTATCCTACTTCATTCAGAGAGAAGAGCATATATATCTCCAGATGAGGGGCTAAGAAGCCTCGAAACCGGTAGAGATTCTTGCTGTACTCTCTGATTGAACTAGAAATATAATGCGACTGCAGTTTCGGGTTGCAACGAAATTGAAAATTTTTAATCATTTTTAACTTACCACTAAAACTTAACAAGTAATTCCAATAAAAGGAAGTTTTGTGAAAAGAATCAATTTGCATTAGATATTGTCCATCGATGTCCTTACGTAATGTTCTCTTTCCGCCAGATTTGTCTGCAATCAATGACTCTAACATTGTTCTTACCATGTATAATTGGGTAGAAGATGGTCCTGAAAGACATTAGAATTAATATTGTTCAATTGCTATTATTGTAATTAATACACTGGCGGGCAAAAAATTTAGGTCACTAGGGGAATTATACACGTTTGATGCCTTAAATTTCCTAAACCTGTTTGTCCGATTTGAGTGGTTTTTTAAGTATCTTATAGCTTTATTATTTAAAAAATCTCAATGTATTAATATTGTTGCTAGACAGGTAAATGTCATTTTATACCGGGTGTAACAATCATACTGCGTTTTTTCCTTAAAGTTCGGAACACTCTGTGGAATATTATCGCATAGATAAAATATTGAAATTAAAACCCAATTGTAGCCTTAAGCTTTCTTAACATTTTCTTCTTTGATCCATTTGCTTATGTTGGATAATAAAAAATTTAGGAACTTTAACAACTAGCCACGTTCTTCATCAATACAGGGTGTTTCTAAATAAGTGCGACAAACTTAAAGGGGTAATTCTGCATGAAAAAATAATGACCGTTTGCTTTATAAACATATGTCCACAAATGTTTCATTTCCGAGATACGGGATGTTGAATTTTTTCTTACAAACTCGCGGTTTACTTGTTGCTCTAAAACCGGTTGAGATATGCAACTAAAATTTAGTGGGTTTTAAGAGGTAGTTATTGAACATTTTTTGACATACAATTAAGAATTTTATATTCACCATTGGCGTGCATACGGGATGTATCTAAAATATTTATACCCGTATGCACGCCAATGGTGAATATAAAATTCTTATTTGCATGTCAAAAAATGAGCAATAACCACCTCTTCAAACCTACCAAATTTCATTTGCATATCTCAACCGGATTTAGAGCAACAAATAAACTGTCAGTTTGTAAGAAAAAATTCAACATCCCGTATCTCGGAAACGAAGCATTTGTGGACATATCTTTATAAAGCAACCAGTCATTATTTTTTCATGCAGAATTACCCCATAAAGTTTGTCGCACTTATTTAGAAACACCCTGTATTGATGAAGAACATGGCTAGTTGTTAAAGTACCTAACTTTTTTATTATCCAACATAAGCAAATGGATCAAAGAAGAAAATGTTAAGAAAGCCTAAGGCTACAATTGGGTTTTATTTCAATATTTTATCTAAGCTATAATATTCTACAGAGTGTTCCGAACTTTAAGGAAAAAACACAGTATGATTGTTACACCCGGTATAAAATGACATTTACCTCTCTAGCAACAATATTAATACATTGAGATTCTTAAATAATAAAGCTATAAGATACTAAAAAATCACTCAAATCGGACAACAGTTTTAGGAAATTCAAGGCATCAAACGTGTATAATTCCCCTAGTGACCTAAATTTTTTGCCCGCCAGTGTATAATTTCACATTATCTTAATTTTTACCTTCCAGAAATTGTAGAATTAGACTATATCATAATACGGGGGGCGGCATAAGTTAGGCAACGCTCTCGAAAAATGTTTTAAGGGAACGTAATAGGCCAAAGTTATCTGGAAATGCTCGAAGAGTACATTAATGTTCATTTTGGAGAATGGATAGGCAGACGAAAAATCGTTGAGTGGCCAGCACGGTCCTGTGATATCCTAACACCCTGTAATTTCTTCCTGTGGGCCCTTCTCAATGACCCCGTCTTTGCAAGAGGATCACGCACTCTTCCCGACCTCCAAAACTGCAATTGAAGAAGAATTGGATAATATTCGCGGCAGCTTGACGTGCTTCTGCGTTGGGACCTGCCTCTCCGTTGCGAAACGTTGCAGTAAATACATTGATCAAGATGGGCATCAATTTGAACACTTACAGTAACCCTTTGTCGAATCCCTTTTGCAATTTATTTGAATAAATTAATTTTGACGCTGCATTCTTTCTCTTATTGCAAATGTGTTGGCTGACTTATGCCGACTCCTGTGCAAGGGCCTTTGTTTTAAGGGCCATATTACCCGTATGCGCGCCAATGGTGAATATTAAATTCTTAACTGCATGTCAAAAAATGCGCAATACCTATGTCTTAAAACCCACCAAATTTCATTTACATATCTCAACCGGTTTTAAAGCAATAAATAAATCGTCAGTTTGTAAGAAAAAATTCAACATCCCGTATCTCGGAAACGAAGCATTTGCGGACATACATACGCTTATAAAGCCAACTGGAATTATTTGTTTATGCAGAATTACACCTTAAATTTTGTCTTACTTATTTAAAAACACCCTGTATTCATGAAATACATGGCTAGTTGTTAAAGTACCTAACTTTTTTATGGTCTAACATAAGCGAATGCATCAAAAAACAGAATGTATGTACAAAAAATATGAAGCTATAGTTGGGTTTTAATTTAAGTATGTTATAAATGCTGGAATATTCTACAGGGTCATGCGAACTTGGAGAAAAAAACCCAGTTTGATTGGTACACTCTGTATACAATGAAAATTTACCGGTTTAGCATCAATATTATAACAGCGTTATTGTTAAAGAATAAGGCTATAAGATATTAAAAAATCACACATCGTACAACAGGTTTAAGAAATTCGAGACATCAAAAATGACCCATTTTTAAGATGGGCGGTTAATTTTGTCGGTGATTGCATATACAGTCAAAACCGTTTATAACGAACTTCAGGGGACTGGTGGTTTTTGTACGTTGTAGCCAGTGTTCTCTGTAAGCGGTTCTATCTGTTATAACGAACAGGTTGCTATAAACGATATTAGACTGGTATAGCAACAGTCAGTTCGTTGTAACTTTATGATGCAAAAATGTATAACTTAATCTATACTTATAATATGTTATAACATATTACACATGTTAATATGTTAACATATGTTTTTATTGTACTTACGTAAATCTAAATATGTACATACATACATATAATAATATGAAGATATTGGAATTAGTACAGGTAGTCAATAAACGATACTCATAATATAACGGGTTCTCAAAATCGTTGTATTATAAAAGTATGGGCATACACACACTATTTATTTTTAAAAAGACCAAATAATGTCAATTACACCATTGGGCCTCTTTAGCCAAATGGTGTAATAATGTAAACAAAATCTTGTGATAATGGACTAGCCTAGGAAGTCTAGTGTCTAAAGTACTTACAAGTGAACTATGCCCGGATGTACCATCATAACCAGAAATTAATAAAACCTTCCTTTTCATTTCGTGGTAATATCGGTACCTCGGAGAAGTACAATACAATGCCCATTTTCGTTACTTTACAGGAAAGCAATTTTAAACTTTTTTCAACAGAAAGTGTTATTGCTAGTAAGTTATTTATTGGGATATGGAAATAATATTATATTAGGACATTGTCTAATCTATTGTCATTTAAATCATGCATTTGTTATAATTGTTTATTATAGTGTGTAAAAAGGTCATAATTGAAAAAAATGGATGTTGTATCTCTCCGAGGTACAGATATGTATGCTGTAACCAATATTTCAACTGCTAGTGTTCCAAGAAATATGTTTGCTTTAACCGATTTGTTCGTTATAAGCAATGTAAATGCTTTTTTTATATGTCATTTCACGGGACCTACTATTTTGTTTGTTATATCCGATTGTACGTTATAGCCGGTGTCGTTGTTAACGATTTTGACTGTAATTTAAAATAAAGAACTCACCCACATTTCTCCTTGGCACTTTTATCTGAAAACCTGTCTCTGGGTCTTTTCTACCTTTTAATAAATGGTCATTGATTGGATCGAAATGCTTAGACCAATCTGCACAAGTTTCTCGAACAGACATGATGATGCTGAAAGATTACAAATATTAAAGAAATTATACCTAAACTAATCTTCTTTTAAACTACCAGAGAAACGATTCTCTTCGGAACCTTCCGTGACAATCATCACCATCAACGTAAAACATAGTAAACGCAACATTATTAAAAAAACAAACAAGACATTTAACATTTAGTTAAACAAGATCAGTTAGATTTAGTTTTTAGCTCCGTCACTGTCGATGGTACTGGATTATGAACGCGAACCCTGCGTTTGAGCTCATCCCGCAGGTGCTCGATGTGATTCAGATCTGGACTCAATGAAGGCCAGTCCATTGTTGTCATATTGGCATCGGCCAGGTGGTCTTTCGTAATCGCGCTGTGTGACATCGAGCGTTACCATGCATTAGCATGAAGCCGTCGCCTATGTAGTCTTCGTAAGAAACAACGTGGTCTTGGAGAATATAACAGAACACAAGCTCTGATTTGCTTCTAAAGATATAGGCCAGGGTAATAAGACAAAAATATACCCTGTTCGTGACACTTGAGCAGCCAGAGTACTGAACCGTTTTTTCGACAGGTAATACCTATAGGAACAAATTATAACTATTTCCTGCGTAGGATCTGGCGGCCATTTTTATTTACAAACAATTAACTGTCAAAAATGGCATTTTTCCATTTTTTTCAAATCAACGAAAAACAGTGACAATTATGATTTTTTTAGTACAAAAATCTTCGAGATTATGGGAAAAGCTTTAAAATGACGTATTACCAAGCTTGATATACTCATTTATTGTTAATATAATTGAAAAAAAAAGATCTGAATTGCAAAAAAAATATTTTTTCAATAACTGTTGTAAAAATTAGTGTACAGCTTTGAAATTTTTGTCAAATGAGGGCTCTTTGGTGCTTAATATGTGATAAAACTTTCGAAGCGATTCATTCAATTGTTTAAATTTTATTCAAATTGTTTATCCCAGAGAGCATTTTTTTTGCAATAACATGTCAGAAAAATATTACCTTAGAACCATTTCACAGGTGTCAAATGAAAGAGCATGAAGCTACATTTTGAACATGGTTTAAAAAAGTGAATAAAAAATGCATTTATTAGTAAAAAATAATTATGCAAAAGTATCATCAATTTTTCTTTATAAACTTTTTGAATAACTTTTTCCAAAAAAATTAATTTTTTTACCCTATTTTAAGTGCACAACTACCAAAAAAAGTCATTCTTTATAAAGTGCTCTGCACAATCTAAAACCTAAGATGCAATCATCAGATATCAAATTTTGTCAACAGTATACGAGGTGTGTCAAAAAATATGAAGAGCTACCTTTAATTTCAAAATATCAAAAAATTTTAGGATATCAAAAAATTTTATGATGAAAAGTTATTTGTAATTAAAAACCATATTCAAATATGCAATAACAGCCTTCTACTTGAAAAAAAAAATTTCTGAAATTTTCCTAAATTACCGATTCCGAACATCATTTTTATTTATTAGACATGTAATAACTCTTTTATTAATAATTTTAGAAAAAAAGTTATTCTTCATAAAAATCTGTGCATGGTCTAAACCTCAAGATGCAACCATCAGTTATCCAAGTTTGTTAATTTTATACGAGGTGTGTCAAATAATATGAATTTGAAAAGAATTTAAAAAGAATTCTTTCTAAATTCATATTATTTGACACACCTCTTATAAAATTAACAAACTTGGATAACTGATGGTTGCATCTTGAGATTTAGACCATGCACAGATTTTTTATGAAGAATAACTTTTTTCCTAAAATTATTAAAAAAAGAGTTATTACATGTCTAATAAATAAAAATGATGTTCGGAATCGGTAATTTAGGAAAATTTCAGAAATTTTTTTTTTCAAGTAGAAGGCTGTTATTGCATATTTGAATATGGTTTTTGATTACAAATAACTTTTCATAATAAAATTTTTTGATATTTTGAAATATAAGGGTAGTTTGCTCTTGAGTGAAATTCATATTTTTTTGACATACCTCGTATACTGTTGACAAAATTGGATATCTGATGATTGCATCTTAGGTTATAGACTATGCAGAGCACTTTATAAAGAATGACTTTTTTTCGTAAAATTGATATTAAAAAAGTTTCCTATATGGTTCCAAGTTACGCAGACACCCTGTATAACAAAATAAAAAGTTTATAAGGAAAGATTTACGATACTTTTGCATAATTATTTATTACTAATAAATGCATTTTTTTATTCACTTGTTTAAAACCAAGTTGAAAATATAGCTCATGCTCTTTCATTTGACACCTGTGGAATGGTTCTAACGTCATTTTCTTCTGACTTATGTTACTGCAAAAAAAATGCTCTCTGGGATAAACAATTTGAATAAAATTTAAACAATTGAATGAATCGCTTTGAAATTTTTATCACATATTAAGCACCAAAGAACCATTATTTGACAAAAATTTCAAAGCTGTACACTAATTTTTACAACAGTTATTGCGAAAATAATTTTTTTTGCAATTCCGACCTTTTTTCGCAATTATATTAACAATAAATGAGTATATCAAACTTTGTAATAAGTCATTTTAAAGCTTTTTCCATAATCTCAAAGATATTTGTACTAAAAAAACCATAAGTTTCCGTGTTTTCCATTGATTTGAAAAAGAAGTAAAAAATGCCATTTTTGACATTTAATTGTTTATAAATAAAAATGGCCGCAAGATCCTACGCAGGAAATAGCTACAATTTGCTCTTATAGGTATTACCTGTCGAAAAAACGCTTCAGCGGCCTGGCTGTTCAAGTGTCATGGAAAAAACCTTATTACCCTGTACTAATATACCACCCCTAAATGTACCAGAACCACCTCCATAGCTCACTGTTTTGACACTGCAGCACTGGGCAAATCGTTCTCCAGGCCTCCGATAGACGCGTTGTTTCTGTCATTGCTATACAAACACATTGGACTCTCATTAGAGAATAAAACTCTGCTCCATTGGCCAAGGTCCCAAGTGACGTGTTCTCGGGCAAGCTGAAGTCGAGCTTGTTTCTAATGCGAGTTCAATTTAGGCCCTGTGTTAGCTCGTCTGGGGGTCAAAGTGGCAGCGTCTTCTCCTAACTGTCCATTGAGTGACGGTGACACCCCGTACATTCCTGAAGGATTATTGAAGCTCAACTTTTTCGCGTAATTCCGCAAGACACTCAGGACAATAAATCGATCGTCCCTCTCTCTTTCGTTACACGCCTCCGACCCGAATCTGGTCTCTGGTCGTCGACAGTAGCTACCGGTCTCCTGGTAGCGACAGTAAGCCCTTGGAACTGCAGACTAAGGGTAAAAACATGCCGAATATACATGGATGAACGCGGTGTAGGTCGCGATCGCGGTCGAGGTTTACATCGATGACGGGCATAACATACCGAAGATACTTTCCGTATCCTGTTTTGGCATCGACATCGCTGCAAACCGCGATGCAAGGTTGTGAGGGCAGGGCCCCCGCTTCCATATGCGCAAAGTGTGCAATGCACACGGGCGCCATCCTTTAGGGGCGGCAAAACGGGGTCAAAAATTGCAAAAAAAAACAAACAAACAAAAAAACAAAAATTAATTTTAAAATAAAACTTGAGAAATTAAATAGAATTAAGGATACACACACTAAATTTTATTAGTATATCATCCAGTTACTGTCGATTACCATTTGCGAAAGCATGTCAGAAGTCAGGCAATTTAATTTATTTTGTTATGATTTTATTCTGTTTGTTTCATTTTGTTATTTTAGTCTACAAATAATAGTCCATTTACTCACGGATTTTGGTGTGAATTTTAAAGAACAGCGTATATTGACATGGAATTTGTCATACACATAGCTAACAAGAAAAGAAGTGATATTGTGCCGATGTGTACCACTAAGACTACCTGGGGGTATACTATTCTCGGGGGTGAAAAGACATACGTTCAAAATAAGTCCGTAATTGGATAAACTGACTAGCAAGTTTTGTTCTATAGAGATTTTCGCTGGCAATACTTTTCGAGTTATTTGCGACTGAATATGTTCATTTTTCAACAAAAAACCCCGTTTTAGACGCACATAACTCAAAAACTAATTATTTTATCGAAAAAATACTCTTAGCAAGAATATACCTTACAAAAAAGTGAAAAAAATAATTTATGTATGAAGTCTGCAAACCCACTAGAAACAGAGTTGTAGCTAATGAAAAGTAGGTTCTTATTGGTCAAATTCCAAATCGAATATTTCAACGTGAAATAACCAAAAAATTAGGCACTTTTCGGGAAAAACTCATTTTAACTTCTTTAAAGTGTTTAAAAAAGTTTCTAGCAACAAGAACAAGCAACCTTTTTTGTAAAAAAATGGTAAAAATTACCCCCTAATTAGCATTCTAAATGAAATTATACGTTACCACTTTACCAGTTTACAACAAAAAACCCCGTTTTAGACGCACATAACTCAAAAACTAATTATTTTATCGAAAAAATACTCTTAGCAAGAATATACCTTACAAAAAAGTGAAAAAAATAATTTATGTATGAAGTCTGCAAACCCACTAGAAACAGAGTTGTAGCTAATGAAAAGTAGGTTCTTATTGGTCAAATTCCAAATCGAATATTTCAACGTGAAATAACAAAAAATTAGGCACTTTTCGGGAAAAACTCATTTTAACTTCTTTAAAGTGTTTAAAAAAGTTTCTAGCAACAAGAACAAGCAACAAGCAACCTTTTTTGTAAAAAAATGGTAAAAATTACCCCCTAATTAGCATTCTAAATGAAATTATACGTTACCACTTTACCATTTACTTTATACCGTAGTATACGTATTGTTTATATGATTTGTAAGTTTCATCGGTTTAAAGTGCTCGTTTTTGAAAAAATTTGATTTTAAAATAATTTTTGTTTTAATCTACAAAAAATTTCTTTTTTTTTTAATAACTTAAAAATTATTAGTAATACCAAAAATCTCAAGCAGTAAAAAAATAGGTTTTGGTTTTCTCAATATTTTGGATTTTTTGTTTCCTGTAAGACAAAAATTGGTTAAGATATGGCTGTTCAAAATTTGCATACACTCGTGATTAGTAACGCGTTCAAGCCCTTTTGACTACAGCCTTTTCAAAAATAAGCACTTTGAACCGATGAAACTTCAGATCATATAAACAATACATAAGTAAAGTAACTTGTGGTGAACCGGTAACGACTAATTTTATTTGGGATGCTAATTAGGGGGTGATTTTTTCACAATCTTTTTTTTACCAAAAAAAGTACCAACATTATTTTGAGCGTAACTTTTTTACTTTTGATGTTAAAAAAAAATCATAAATAACCTGCTTTCATAATCATTAATCCTAATGATCATAATCATTAATCAATAATAACCTCCTTTTCATTAGCTACAACTCTTCTTCTACTGGGTCTGTAGACTTCATATATATTACACCATTTTTTTTTCACTTTTTATAAGCTATTTTTTTTCGATAAAATACTTACTTTTTGAGTTAGTTGGGAAAATCCGTCCAAAAACGTGTTTTTTTGTTAAAAAATGAACCTATTTACTCGAAAATAACTTGAAAAGTATTGACTTAGTGAAAAACTTTATAGAACAAAAGTTGTTTAAAATCAGTCATTTTATCAAATTCAGGACTTTTTTAAACGTATGTTTTTTCACCCCCGAGAAGGCGTGAAACTCATATTCAGGGCAAAAGCACACATCAGCACAATATAACTTTTTTCTTTGACATGTTAGCTATGTGCATGCCAAATGTCATGTCAATCCAAGCGGTTCTTTAAAATTCGAAGGTTTTATAATATTTTACCTTGAGTGAATGGACTATAAATATGACTTATAAAGTTCAGGTTTTTGGTTTATTTGGTACCTACCTACCTACCTACCTTCAAAAAATAAATAAAAGACATGATCCAAAATGCCTTGAGGGGCGCCAAAATCCTTTTTTGCACAAAGGCGCCAGTAACCCTTACGGGGGCCCTGTGCGAGGGTGATACATCCTTGGTTTGTGCGATCTAAGAAAATAAAGGTTTGTTTTGATATCGATGTAGAGAGCGCGATCGTGACCTAAGGGTAAAAACATGCCGAAGATACATTGATGAGCGCGGTGTAGGTCGCGATCGCGGTCGCTACATCGATATCAAAACAAACCTTCATTTTCATATGAGATCGCACATACCAAGGATGTATAATGTTCCGTTGGTGTATGTTGACGGAAACAATTATTTGAAATAATAAAAATAAGTGTAACAAACGAACAGTAAAACATTTATTTATTTTGGTAATAAAAAAAGGTGTTTGCCTATATCTCGGAAGAGGGTCGATTGTTAGCGAGAGTTCGGGCGTGTCTGCGTTGTTCGCATGATGTGAAAAGACTAACTAAAACCACAACACTACTAGATCGATGTTATGCCTTTCTACAATATGGCCCGAAGAGGGCAATAAATTATTTAGATCTGGCGTTTAAAAACAGAACACATCTGCAGTTTTAAGAAACGTCTCGAATGCATGTCCTTTGTGAGTTGTTGACACATATATTCTGATATGGTAATTAATTTATGGGGAATTCATTTTGTTAAACTGAACACACCAAAAACCATATGGTTAGAGATGCATTTCGTTTCGTAAAACCGTGTCTTTCTTAGCATCTGGTTTGTATATTAACTGTGAATTTTATATGACCCATATTATTTCGTTTTGAGAAAAATTATTAAAATTAAAATTAGCAAAAACAGTAATTAAAGCGTATCGCTATAGATGTGTCACCCTTTCACCCTCGCGACCTTACATCGCGGTTTGCAGCGATGTCGATGCCAAAACAGGATACGGAAAGTATCTTTGGTATGTTCTGCCCGTCATTGATGTAAACCTCGACCGCGATCGCGACCTACACCGCGCTCATCCATGTATCTTCGGCATGTTTTTACCCTTAAGCGAAGCAATAAAGCACTAAAATCGGCCTTACCTCCGAAAAAAAAACGACAAGACGGATCTTAATAATTCTTTTTGCATTCGATTCGTGAATGCGCCAGGAAACTTTGTGACCCGAGCCATGATATATTATTGAAAAACTGCATACAAAAAATGCATTCTTAAAGTGCATCTCACACAGACAATAAAAAATTCAGAACTCGTCAATTATCGGCGGAAATGAGTTAATTTTGTTACTCTGGGGTTTTTGAGGTCGCTGAAAACGAATATGACGTCGTAAGTGATCTCCGGAGTACCTGGTGCCCAGGGTACCTACTGTTTACCTCTTCATTAAAATTCTTTAAAAAAGTCAAAAGGGGGTTAGGGTCACTAACGACGAATATTACATCGGAAGTGATCTACGGAGTACCTGGTGCCCAAGGTACCTACTGTTTACCCCGTCTTGAGTTTTTGGCATAACATTTATTAAAAAATGATTCAAAAATCATTACTTGGGGGATTTTTGGGGTCTCTAACGACGAATATGACATCGAAAGTGATCTCCGGAATATCTAGTGCCCAGGGTATCTCGTCTTCTGGAGTTTTCAGCAAATTCATTAAAAAATTAGTCAAAAATCATTACTCGGGAGTTTTTGGGGTCTCTGACGACGAATATGACATCGGAGGTGATCTCCGGAGTACCTGATACCCAAAGTACCTACTGTTTACCTTGTCTTCCGAAGTTTTCGGCAAATTCATTAAAAAATTAGTCAAAAATCATTAGTCACGAGGTACCCTGGGAACCAGGTACTCCGGAGATCACTTCCGATGCCATATTAGTCGTCAGTGACCCCAAAAACACCCTGAGTAATGATTTTTGACTAATTTTTTAATGAATTTGCCGAAAACTCCCGAAGACGAGGTAAACAGTAGGTACCCTGAGCACCATGTATTCCTGAGATCACATCCGATGTCATATTCGTCGTTAGCGACCCCAAATCCCCCGAGTAATGATTTTTGACTAGTTTTTTAATAAATTTTTTGCCGAAAACTCCACAAAACGAGGTAAACAGTAGGTACCCTGGGCACCAGGTACTCCGTAGATCACTTCCGATGTCATATTCGTCGTTAGTGACCCTAAAAACCCCCCGAGTAATGATTTTGACTAATTTTTTAATGAATTTTAATGACGAAGTAAACAGTAGGTACCCTTGGCACCAGGGACTCCGGAAATCACTTACGACGGCGACCCCAAAAACCCCAGGGTAACAAAATTGAACTCATTTCCGGCGATAATTGACGAGTTGTGAATTTTTTTATTGTCTGTTTGAGATGCACTTTAAGAATGCATTTTTTGTATGCCGTTTTTCAATATTATATTATGGCTCGGGGTCACAAAGTCTCGGGGTCACAGATCCGTCTTTTCGTTTTTTTTTCGGAGGTTCAGTGCTTTATTGCTTCGACTAACTGTGTCACAAGTAAGTGACGGTAGACAGTCCTCTGGCTATAGCCCTCTCGTAACAACGCAATTACCCCCGCTGCCTTCACTGGTGAAGTATCCATTTGTGAAATATTCACTTACGACACTTCGAAGTGTCCATCACGTCAACGTTTGAAAAGCGACTGAGACGACCACTCGTTACAATAAGTGCGTTCGCGGGTACAGTTGACAAATTGTCGCCGACAATTTCTAACCTCACTTAATATAAATAATACCGTTAATAGATAAATATACAAGGTATATTTACTTTTAATTAATATTAATAACTAATTATTAAATTATACTAGGTAAATATACCTTGTATATTTATCTATTAACGATATTATTTATATTACTTTAAAGTGCGCATGCGTGTTCTGACAATTTATCCAATTTTCTGACAATTTCAGGTACCCGCGAACGCAACTATTGTTTATCTATGCCAGGGGTGGCCAAACCACGGCACGCGTGCCACGGTGTGGCACGGCGGTGTCTTAGAAGTGGCACGCGAGAACTTTTTGGAAAAATAAAAAAAATAAAAAAAGTTAACTTAGTAAAAAATTAAAAATTCGTCTTTTATTCTACGCCAGTCTTTTATTGTACGCCACTGCCTCGCGCTAGACACGTTCACGTTATTCTCTACTCAGTTGATTCTCAACTTTTGTGCGAGACGCTTCAAGTCTGTTTGCCTTGTGAGATAGTGTTTTTACAGTTTATTTCCTTTTAAAACAATTGTTTTCGAAATGACCACGAGTAAGCCATCAACTTCAAAACGTAAATATGAGGACGATATCGCGATTCGTGAATTTAAAACTGAGTGGGAAGAACAATTCTTATTTACTCATCACAGCACTTCCAAGCCTTGCTGTTTGATATGTGGAATTTGTGTGGCAGTACAATATTGAATTTTTTGTTAGAAAATTTTTGGTGGCACGACTAACTTTTCATAAACAGATAGTGGCACACTGTTAAGAAAGTTTGGCCACTCCTGATCTATGCCATACAGAAGCAGGCAAGCTTTACAACACGTTGCCAATTTGCATAAAACAATTATTTTTAGGAAATAATAGATTTTTTTGAATTAGTTGTTTTAATTCAAACAACATAAAATTTCTAAGCATAAACTACAATTCATCGAACGAGTCGATTTTTGCTCGCAAGTGTAGTATAAAATTAAGACCATAACAAACAAAAAACATTTTTGATGGTTAATTTTTGTATAAAAACGCAACTTCACCCACCTCCTAATTAAATCTTTCTTGTTCTTTATTGCTTTTCTTAGAGGTTCTCTTAATGACAACTGAACAAAGTCTTGTAACTCTGCGTAAATGTTTCTTCTTATTGCATCAGTAAATACAGTTTCCATTCTAGCCATTAACACTTGTAGGCCCTTGATCATTGCTATCACTTCAATTAAGGCAAATTTTTCATCATCCGTATAATTGTACCTGGTCGCCTAAAACCAAAAAAATGTAAGAATTATATTATTTTATGAACTAATAATGATAGAATAGAAATCGTCGAACGATGTAAGGAATACTTTCGGAATTTACTAAATATTGGAAGTGAGATGGAGAAAGCAGATTTTACATTACGTTCTGCATATGTGGAAATACCAGCACCAACACTTCAAGAAGTAAAGAATGCGATAGCATCTCTTAAAGATCACAAAGCGCCAGGAAATGATGGTATGAAAGGAGAATTGATAAAAAAAGGAAGGAACGTTTTAAATCAAATCCAGACCAACATTACACAAAAAATCAAAATAAAGGGCCTAGCCAGGTAAGATGATGAAAAATGCCCCCAACTCGATTCGAATTCTATATAGGTCACCGTTTAGCACATATAGAGAAACTCTCTTTCTGAAATGTTTAGCCCCCTAAGTGGTAACGGACCCACCTAGAGCCTAATTAGGCTTTTTATGTTTTTATTTTTTATCTCAGCCGCATCGAGAGCTAGCGAAAAACTTAAAATAAAAGAATGTGTGTGTACTTTGTACGCACGTAAGAAGTTATACTTCTATTATATGATTTAAACGAAATTAATATACTTTTTATTTATATTTTGTTTAAATATTACACTAATTTATACTTACTACTTCTCAAGCATTTTTATTAGAACAGTGCCAAAAATTAAAATAATAAAAGAATAAAACACACACAAACACATTAAACAAGCCACAAATGATGTCTGAACATTAATTGTCGAAAATTTTTTTAACTAAATACGTATTTTCTAAAAATACAATTATATAATAAATATACTTACAATCATAAAATGTATTAAAAAAAAAACAAAAAAGAAAGTTTCTATTGGGACTCGAACCAGCGCTGATAAGAGCGGTTGGTATTGGAATTCATTTGCCTTCTCCGCTTAGCCACGGACATTATGTGTAATTATTTACGAAGATCGACTAACTAAACGGATTAAACTTGTGATATTTTGATATTTTGAAAATTGATCAAATTATTTTAATTTTGAATTGAAATGATTTAGAATTGAAAAAATACAACAAAACATAGAGTAAAAAAACAATATATTAGGTGAATATTGATAGAAATAGAAATAAAAGTATTACATACTATGTATTTTGGCAGATCAAATAGGTAGGTTTATAGTCATGATACATTAACAATTATTACGTACCTGTTGCTTTTAAAAACTATTTAAAAGTCACTACAATATTATAAACTTTTTTGTTTCTGTCCTCACAACAATAAAACTAATATATTATACATTTGTTTACCTTTACCTTTACCTCCAAACCACAGCTGCCATATCGGATAATTTTTGACATGTCATTTGAACATCCAATCAGAACAAAGTTATAATGCGCATGCGCCGGGCTGATAGATTTTAACATATAAAAAAAATCACCCTCTATCGCCGGTAAAGAAGTATAACTTCAAAAAAGTTGTGGGTTTCAAAAAGTTCTGTCCGAAAAAATGTTTTTTTTAATTTTTGGCGGAAAATTTAAATTTTAGGACGATTTTAAAATTTTAAATGAGTATAAAAAAATAACTAAGACATTCGTTTTCACGAAAAAAATTTATAAGGTTTTTTTAATTAATTATAAGTTTTTTTGCATAATGTATCACCCTGAATTTTTTCAGATTTTTAAAATTGGTGAAACGTACTTTAAAAATAAAAAACCGCATTCTTGTTTTTTTTTTCGCTTTTTGATACAATTTTATACATGGTGTTTAAAAAAAGGTAACACCGTCACTAGAATAGATAAAAAAAAAGAATGTGTGTACTTTGTACGCACGTAAGAAGTTATACTTCTATTATATGATTTCAACGAAATCAATATACTTTAAACAGTTTCTCTACTACTTTCCAAAAATTTTTATTAAAACAATACCAAAAATTAAAAAAATAAAAGAATAAAACACACACAAACACATTGAAAAATGCCACAAATGATTTCTGAATAATAATTGTTGCCAAAAATTTTAATTAAATACGTATTTTCTGAAAAAAAATTATACAGGGTGTCCCGAAAAGATTGGTCATAAATTATACCAGACATTCTGCAGTCAAAAATAGTTCGATTGAACCTAACTTACCTTTGTACAAATGTGCTCATAAAAAAAGTTACAGCCCTTTGAAGTTACAAAATGAAAATCGATTTTTTTCAATATATCGAAAACTATTAGAGATTTTTTATTGAAAATGGACATATATCATTATCATGGGAGAAGCATCTTAAAGCAAAATTATAGAGAGATTTGTCCACCTCATAAAAATTTTATGGGGGTTTTGTTCACTTAAACCCCCCCAAACTTTTGTGTACGTTCCAATTAATTCATTATTGTGGTACCATTAGTTAAACACAACGATTTTAAAACTTTTTTGCCTCTTACTATTTTTTTCTTTCTTAGTATTTTTTTCTATAAGCGAGTTTTTATCGAGATGTGGCTTCTTTTTTAACATATTTACATACAAATTTTATGGGTGTTTTGTTCCTTTAAACCCCACAAATGTTTGTGTACGTTCCAATTAAACTATTATTGTGGTACCATTAGTTAAACACAGTGTTTTTAAAACTTTTTTGCCTTCTAGTCTTTTTTTGTAAACAAACATGTACATTATAAATAAATTTTCAGATTTCTAACCGGTCTCTATAATCGTACTTAACCATATACAAATATGTGGTGGATTCGACAAATATTCAAAATATCTCGATAAACACTACCTTATTAAAAAAGTACTAAGAGGCAAAAAAGTTTTAAAAACACTGTGTTTAACTAATGGTGCCTCAATAATAATTTAATTGGAACGTACACAAAAGTTTGGGGGGTTTAAGGGAACAAAACCCCCATAAAATTTTTATGGGGTGCACAAATTTCACTTTAATTTTTTTTTAAGATGTTGCTGCCATAAGAATGCCACATGTCCATTTTCAATAAAAAATCTCTAAGGGTTTTCGATAAATGAAAAAAAATCGATTTTCATTTTGTAACTTCAAAGGGCTGTAACTTTTTTTGTGTGCACTATTGTATATATCAAGTGAGGTTCAATCAACCTATTTTTGACCCAAGAATCTGTGGTATAATTTATGACCAATCTTTTCGGGCCACCCTGTATAATAATATACTTACAATCATAAAATCTATAAAAAAATTAAAAAAAATGATATAACTTGCATTGGGCTGAACCTACTTCCTGTGTATCCCGCCGTACGAGAGTCGAAGCGATTTCAAACTGCACCACCTTCGCGTATACGTCATGTGGGAATATACACAAACTGAACAACTTTTTGACATTTTGTTTATATGAATTTTTATTAGTTTGATTTTTGTCGAAGTAAAATACAACAATATATAGAGTAAGAAAACGATACATTAGATGAAAATTTGTAGAAAGTTTGTTCGTAATCAGATTATGTAAATTAAAGCATTGCCTACTAGGGGTATAGCATAGCAAGTACTAGGTAAGTACATTATTTTTTTTACATTTTCGAAATAGGTATGAAGATCATTTTTTATTGGAATACAACTGAAACATTTAGAATTACGTACCTGTGGCTTTTCAAAACTATTTAAAAAGTCACTATAATTATAAATTTGATTTTATTTCTGTCCTCACAACAATAAAAACTAATATATTATACAACATTTTTGTTTACCGATAACCTCCATATTGAACAATTATTGACAGATCATTTCAACACCCAATCAGAGCCCGTATGAAGACTAATACCATCCTCAATCTCAATCGCGCCTAAAGAAGTATAACTTCAAAAGCTGAAAAACAATGGGGTTTGCTTAATCAAAATTTTTTGTAATGCCATTCATTTTCAAGTACAGGGCGTTAAAAAAACAAAATTTTACACATTTTTTACGATTTTGCCGAAACTACTGCCAACATTGTAATAAAATTTAGCAGGTTTTAAGAGGTAGTTATTGTGCATGTTTTGACATACAATTAAGAATTTTATATTCATCATTGGCGCGCAAACGAGTAATGGTCTGAACTTTTTAAAGAAAAAAAGATAGTACGCCACTGATATATTTCAAATTAACAATCATTTTTGAATTCTTCGTTGCATTTGTGACAAAAAATCTATCTTTCTTTTTTTTTATACGACGCGCCGTTTTCATGTAAAAATAAAATATCTTAATACTTCCAAAGTATTGGAATTAAGTTTTTATGGATGTACGAGTTGCGGTATAATGTAGATGTAGATTGTATAGAAACTTAACATAGTAGTTCGAATACTTTGTAAGGGTTTGTTTTATTTCTTGCATAAAAATGGCGCGTCGTATGAAAAAATGGGAAGATAGATTTTTGTCACCAACTGAACGAGGAATTAAAAAATGTTAATAAAATTCTTAATTGTATGTCACAAAATACACAATAACTACCTCTTAAAACCTGCCAAATTTTATTACAATGTTGCCAGTAGTTTCGGCAAAATCGTAAAAAATGTGTAAAATTTTGTTTTCTTCAAAGCCCTGTATCTTGAAAATGCATCACAAAAATTTTTTATTAAGCAAACCCTAATTGTTTTTCAGTTTTTTATCTATCCTAGTGACGGTGTTATTTTTTTTAAACACCATGTATAAAATTGTATCAAAAAGCGAAAAAAAAACGCGGTTTTTAATTTTTAAAAGTACGTTTCACCAATTTTAAAAATCTGAAAAAATTCAGGGTGAAACATGCAAAAATACACGTTATACATTTTGTTCGTGAAAACGAATGTCTTAGTTATTTTTTATACTCATTTAAAATTTTAAAATCGTCCTAAAATTTTAATTTTCCGCCAAAAATTAAAAAAAAAATTTTCGGACAGAACTTTTTGAAACTTACAACTTTTTTATTTAAAGTGTTTCGCTAGCTCTTGATGCGGCTGAGATCAAAAATTGAAACATAAAAAGCCTAATTAGGCTCTAGATGGGTCACGTGGCCACCTAGGGGGCTAAAAATTTCAGAAAGTGAGTTTCTCTATATGTGCTAAACGGTGACCTATATGGAATTTGAATCGAGTTGTGGGCATTTTTCATCATCTTACCCGGCTAGGCCCTTTACATACATGCAGTAGCTGGAACAAGTGGAAATACATGTGAAAGTCCAAAACGTGGACAATGTAAAGACTGTGGATGGTAAAAAGACAGAAAATCTCTAACAAGATGTAAGGCATGTAAGAGATTTGTTCTGTTCATTCAAACATTTTATGTACAAGCTGTATTGAATAAATGTAATTTTGATTAAATGTAAGGTTTTATTATTAATTTCGTTGCAAAAAATTGTTTATAACTTTGATATATCTGCCATGTAAACAACACGCGACAAAAGTTTTTACAACCTAATAAAAAAAAAATCAGAATTTTCAAAAACATTCAAACGCATATTTCGGTGTGCATCACTTTACGATTCGACAGACAAAAAGAAGGCGAAGTAGTCAAAACTTTAAATGAGTTTTTCTCAAAATTGCTTTTTCAAAGGTGGTCAACATTGTAACTCAAAAACTACTTGACCGATCCACCTGAAATTTTGCATAGATCTTTTTCCGCATAGAAATTTCGTGAGGTAACGTTGTCGAGATATATTTGTTTTAATCCTTATTTTTTGTTTAACAATAATAAATATGTTGATTTTCACCCTTTTGTTACAAAGAATTTCGTTTTTTTTTACTTGCGAGTGATACCAAGAACTCAAACATCATTAAAAATAAAATAAAGAAAAATAAATATATTAAAATTCACCCTTTTTTGCAAAAAAATTCGTTGTTTTGACTTCTGAATAATACCAAAAAGTCAAAAAGCGTTAAAACTAAAACAACTAGACAGGGTTACCTCGAGAAACTCATAAGCTAATACAGTAGACTCCCTCTATAACGAGAACTGAAATGGCGGACTAATTACCTCGTTATAAGCGGATCTCGTTATATCAGACAACAATAATATTGAAATGTTTTGATGCCTCTTACGTAGTTTATTAGGTGTCGATGGTCGACCTGAACAATGAAACTTCGTAAAGTTTTTATAATGTCAGTTAAAATATTTCACTCCGACGCGATTTATAAGGGCAGTTCAATATCTCATTACCGGTCATCAATTTAAATTATAAATAACACGCCTCAATGTTTCAAACCTATTTGAACAACCCCCGTACTTCGTAGAAGAGTTATGGAAGAAACAGACAAATAACGTACATCCCATAAAATATTTATTGGACATTGATAAGTTATTTAAAATCATCAATATTTTACATACTGCTTGGAAATTTGTTATCGCTCGGACTGTCGGTGGGTGTGTATTACATGTCATGTAGAGATAAGAAATGCCGTTTAAGAAGTTTTAGTCATACCTAGTGTGACCAACTAGTCCGGAAAATTTGGAACATCCGAATTCTCAACGTTTTGGAAAGTTTCTATTTTGAAATTTTGAATTTCTTCTAAGAATTCACATCAAATTGAATTCGTGGGACGAAAATTGGTGGGAGATTTCCAGATAGGAAGTCGAAACGTTGACAACGGATAAAAATGTAAACCATCAAATATATTGTCAACATAAAAATGTTAAATATACAGGGTGTTTGGTAAAGAATGGGCCATAGCTTAACTTTAGATTCCTGAGGTTAAAATAGGTCGATTTAAGCTAACTTACCTTAGTACAAAAGTTGATAATAACCGAAATACAGGGTGTCAAAGTTAAACTTTTATTTTATTTATTCTTGAATATTTCCTGACAGGCATGGGCTAACAACACGAAATTTGGTAAGTGGTGCGGGTATTGTACAATCTACTAAACTATGTTAAACAAACGCTTCTGGCTACTACCAGAGGCGTACGACGGGGGAATGTTAATGGTTGACCCTTCCCAAATTCTACGCCAGTGGCGGAATTGCTATTTTAGTGCAATTTTTTGATTCTCCAATACTTTCTATGTAAAAAACATACTCTTCATTTGTAACGATTAAGCCATTAGTTTTCGAGATATTTGAAGCTAAAAACGAAGGAGCATAATACATTAATCAAAATAAGTGTGCCTTTTCATTTTTAACTTCAAATATTTCGAAAACTGATGACTTTATCGTTACGAACGAAGAGTATATTATTTGCATAGGAAGTATTGGAGAATGTAAAAATTATGCTAAAATAGCAGTTTCATCAATGGCGTAGAATTTGGGAAGGGTCAACCATTCACTTTCCCTGTCGTACGCCTCTGGTAGTAGCCAGAAACGATTATTTAACATAATTTAGTAGGGTGTACAGTGCCTACACTTTTTGCAAAGTATCACACGGATATGTCAAATTATTTAAAGTAATTTTTTTAAATAATTTATTCTTTATTTAAAACTTTAAGAACTATGTGTGACCGGTACTATAAAACTATTTGACATATCCTTATGGTACTTGGCAGAAAGTGTAGGTACTATACACCCTACTAAATTATGTTAAATAATCGTTTGTGGTTAATACCAGAGGCGTACGACAGGGGAAAGTGCATGGTTGACCCTTCCCAAATTCTACGCCACTGATGAAACTGCTATTTTAGCATAATTTTTAGATTCTCTAATATTTTCTATGCAAATAATATACTTTTCATTCGTAACGATAAAGTCATTAGTTTTCGAGATATTTGAAGTTAAAAATGAAAAGCCACACTTATTTTGATTAATGTATTATGCTCCTTCGTTTTTAGCTTCAAATATCTCTAAAACTAATGGCTTAATCGTTACGAATGAAGAGTATGTTTTTTACATAGAAAGTATTGGAGAATCAAAAAATTGCACTAATATAGAAATTCCGCCAGTGGCGTAGAATTTGGGAAGGGTCAACCATTCACGTTCCCCCGTCGTACGCCTCTGGTAGTAGCCAGAAACGTTTGTTTAACATAGTTTAGTAGGGTGTACAGTACCAGCACCACTTACCAACTTTCGTGTTGTTGTCCCATGCCTGTCAGGAAATATTCAAAAATAAATAAAATAAAAGTTTAACTTTGACACCCTGTATTTCGGTTATTATCAACTTTTGTACTAAGGTAAGTTAGCTTAAATCGACCTATTTTAACTTAAGGAATCTAACGTTAAGCTATGGCCCATTCTTTACCAAACACCCTGTATAATGAATAAAAGCATGATATAATAGGTTAGTTGTAGCAAACAGTCAAACTAGTCAGAAACCGTCAGCAAACAGTTGATCAGTGAGAGAACATAACACAGTCACCAGTGCTATCCCCTCTACTTGCGCTGGTCCACTATTCGCTGATGGTTTCAAACCGTTTGAAACTGATGCTAGAACAAACCTAATATTAAAGTTCAATGTTTAAAAAAAATGGCCCGATTTTCATTGAAAAGTCCCGGATTTTAGGTATTTTTTCAGCCATGTCCCGAATTCGACTGAATTGGAGTTGGTCACACTAGTCATACCAGTGCTGTTACAGCTAAATATTTGCGCTGATTGAATTCGGATATTCAATCAACGATATTTGTTTATAGTCCAGAAAGCCACTGCGCATCCGCTAGGAAAAATATTCTAATTCGGATTTTTTGCACAAGCTTACTCAAAAAGGACCCCTTTTAACAAATTTGCATGTTGCCAGGACCAAAAATTGGTCAAAAATTTTTTAAACGTTTCTTTTTGTTTTTTTCCTAAAATTTTTTTTTTTGCATGGAACAAAATTTTTTTAGGTTTTTTGGATCATTCCAAACAGAAAAGGTCTTTAGTGACTTTTCTCTAAAGTTGATAGTTTTTGACATATAAGCGATTAAAAATTGAAAAATTGCGAAATCGGCCATTTTTAATTAACCCTCAAAAACTATGTGAAAAGCTGAAAATTTGTATGTTGCCAAGGTAGGTAGATATTCTTTAAACATCGATTGATGAAATCCCGAAGAGTTTTTTGCGATACAATATCAAAAACCCCCTTGTTTTTTAATTGCCAATCAAGCGTGCGCGACACTATTTTCCACCGTTGCATGTGTATACAGTATGGTGCAATGAAAGGAATAAATTCGTTATTTCGTAAACCGGTGACTTTAAGGAAAAATCCCAAAACAGGTCGGTTTTTATTTTTAAGTTATGATATTGTTGCATATATAATATACTAGTGACGTCATCCATATGGGCGTAATGACGTAATCGATGATTTTTTTAAATGAGAATACGGGTCGTGTGCTGGCTCATTTCAAAGTTTCTTCAATTCTCTATTCAGTAATATAAACATGTACATAATTATTTATACAGGGTGTCCAAAAAATTTTTATTAAATTAAATCATTTGGCAAATTGAAAAAAAAAATTAAATTATTGGACACTCTGTATAAATAATTATGTAAATATTTATATTACTGAATAGAGAATTGAAGATCCTCTCAAATGAGCTAGCACACGACCCCTATTCTCGTTTAAAAAAATCATCGATTACGTCATCACGCCCAGATGGATGACGTCACTAGTATACCATATATGCTACAATATCATAACTTAAAAATAAAAATCGACCTGTTTCGGGATTTTTCCTTAAAGTCGCCGGTTTACGAAATAACGAATTTATTCCTCTCATTTGCACCATACCGCATACACATGCAATGGTGGAAAATAGTGTCGCGCACGCTTGATTGGCAATTAAAAAACAAAATGGTTTATGATATTGTATTGCAAAAAACTCTTCGGGATTTCATTAATCGATGTTTAAAGAATATCTACCTACCTTGGCAACATTCAAATTTTCAGATTTTCACATAGATTTTGAGGGTTAAAAATGGCCGATTTCGCAATTTTTCAATTTTTAATCGCTTATATGTCAAAAACTATCGACTTTAGAGAAAAGTCACTAAAGACCTTTTCTGTTTGTAATGATTTAAAAAACATAAAAAAATTTTGTTCCATGCAAAAAAATAATTTTTGGAAAAAAACAAAAAAAAACGTTTAAAAATTTTTGACCAACTTTTGGTCCTGGCAACATGCAAATTTGTTAAAAGGGGTCCTTTTTGAGTAAGATTGTGCAAAAAATCCGAATTAGAATATTTTTCCTAGCGGATGCGCAGTGGCTTTCTGGACTATTAGTATTTTACAACTTGTGCTGTGTGTGTGAAGTGTTTTATTTAATAATATACAGCGTGTCTACTTGAGTTGGAAACATATGGGAAACTTTTTTATTATTAATTTTACGAAAAAAAGTTATTCTTTATAAAAAGTTCTGCATGCCCCAAAACCTAAGATTCAATCATCAGATATCAAATTTTCTGAATATTATACGAGGTATGTCAAAAAATATGAATTTCGGTCAAGGGTAAAGTACCTTTATTTCTCTCAATATCGAAAATTCTTATGATAAAAAGTTGTTTGGAATTAAAAACTAAGATCAAATATGCAATTACATGCTTCTTATTGAAAAAAAAAATTTTTTCTCAAATTTAAGGATACCCAACATTGTTTTTAATTATTACAAATATGATAACTCGTTTATTATTCATTTTACGAAAAAAAGTTATTCTGCGTAAAAAGCTTTGCATGGTCTAAAATCTAAGACACAACCATGATATATCAACTTTTATTAATTTTATACGAGGTGTGTCAAAAAATATGAAATTCGCTCAATATTATAGCACCTTTATATTTCACAGTATTTCAATTAGAAGGATGTAATTGCATATTGACACATAGTTTTTAGTTCTAAACAACTTTTTTAATAACTGTTTTCAATATTGTGAAAAATAAAGGTACTTTACTCTTGAGTGAAATTCATATTTTTTGACATAACTCGTATAAAATTAATAAAATGTGATATCTGTTGGTTGCATCTTCGGCCTTATGACCTACAGAGCTTTTTATAAAGAATACCTTTTTTTCGTAAAAGTAATAATAAAAGAGTTATCGTATGTGTAATGAATCAAAACGAAGTTAGTATCAATAAATTTGAGAAAAATTTGGAAAATATTTTTTTCCAATTAGAAGCATGTAATTGCATATTTGAGCTTAGTTTTTATTTCCAAACAACTTTTCAGAATAAGCATTTTCGATATTGAGAGAAATAAAGGTACTTTACTCTTGAACGAAGTTCATATTTTTTGACATACCTCGTATAATATTCAGAAAATTTGATATCTGATGATTGAATCTTAGGTTTTGGGGCATGCAGAACTTTTTATAAAGAATAACTTTTTTTCGTAAAATTAATAATAAAAAAGTTTCCCATATGTTTCCAACTCAAGTAGACACGCTGTACTGTCAATATGGCCTTTTGGCGACCATTTGAAAATGAGGAAAATATTAACCCAGAATCGAGTTGTGTTGAAAGCAGTTTAGAGTTTAAAAACAAAGACCTACATGTGCAGTGTCAACGTATTGTTTTGAACATATACGAGTGCTTAAAAAAATAAAATGATCAAAACTCCGATAGAACTATTCTAAATAGAATAAGTGAACTTACCAAACTATCAGCATCGACAATTTATCGTATTGTAAGGGAAGGAAACGTTATAAATCACGGTTTAAAACGAAAACGAACGAATCAAAAATTCAGAAAAATAGACGATGTCGATAAAAATATTATTCGAAAGACTGTATAATTTCTATAAGAAAAACAAGGTGCCTACATTAATGATCCAGGATGCACTAAGAGAATATCCTAGTTATGCTTACAAATGTTTAGCAACATTGCGAAATATTTTGATAGACTGTGGGTTTAGATATAAGAAAATAAATGACAGAATGGTAATAATGGAGTCGCAGCGAATAGTCAAACTTAGGCAGGAATATTTACACAAAATCAAAGAATATCGACAGTCTAACAGATTAATAATATATCTAGACGAGATCTGGTTTGACACACATGACGTCGTTAAGTATGGTTGGGTAGATAACTCTCAGAGCTGCAGTTTAAATACACCATGTTCAAGGGGGAAACGTATAATAATCTTGCATGCTGGTAGTGAACAGGGATTTGTACGAAATGCATTGTTACTGTGTGCCAAAAACATCAACGAATCATCTGCCGATTATCATGAAGACATGACCGATTGTATATCAAAATATACAATCAAAGTACTGACTAATTCACTAATTTTATCATAAAAAGTTCAAATTGATTGCATTGAAGTATTGAACCAATTATTAATGTGTATTAATAATTAATGTGTATTAATAATGTGTATATAATTATGTGTAATAATATAATATACAGAGTGAGTTTTATGTATGGAAACCCTCAATTATCTCCGAAATAGCTTGAACGATTTTTATGGATTGTGGTGGGTTGGGGTTTTCTAATGTAGCCGATATTATAGTAATACTTACATTGTTGTCAGATCTTCCGTTTTTCTGAAAATCTAATTAACTTTGTTATTTCAAATGGAACACCTGTATATTTTTTGCGTTTTGAAGTCCTTAAGAAATACTGATTATTTTCCATGTTTTATTCCCTATACCTAAAGGCCATAATTTCGGAGTTGTTGCTACATTTATTTAAAAAAACTTTGTAAACAAATTATAAAAATCAATTTTTTCGGCCTGCGTAGACATTATTTTACGTTCTTTGGACCATTGGGAACAAAAAAGTTCTCTTGTAATTTTTCTCTAAAGTTAATCGTTTTCGAGTTATAAATAATTTAAAACTAAAAAGAAATCGAATAATTACGATTTTCAAGGTTAAAAAACACAAATCAAAAATATTATTTTTGAAACTGCCAAGTATAGAAATTCAAGCTAAAGCCTTATTTTATCAGTTACCAATAAGTAATTTGAGTTTGTTTCATTCTAAAATATTGTTTTTTAGTTGTTAATGCAGCCCGATCGCCCGTCCTCTCATATGCGCTTCATTAACATTTATTAAAAAGCAATGTTTTAGAATAAAACGTGCCAAAAATTTTTATAGCGAGCCCCTGGAAGAAGGTTTTGGGTACTCCGCAGCTTCAAAAATAATGTTTTTTATTTTTGTTTTTGAACCTTAAAAATGGTCATTATTCGATTTTTTTCAGTTTTAAATTGTTTATAACTCGAAAACGATTAGAGAAAAATTACAAAAGACCTTTTTTTGTTCCCAATGATCCAAAGAACGTAAAATAATGTCTACACGGGCCGAAAAAATTGATTTTTAATTTCTTTAATTTTTTTTTAAATAAATGTAGCAATAACTCCGAAACTATGGCATTTAGGTATAGAGAATATAAAATAAAAAATAATCAGTATATCTTAAGGACTTCGAAACGCAAAAAATATACAGGGTGTTCTATTTGAAATAAGCAAGTTCATTAGATTTCCAGAAAAACGGAAAATCTGACAACAATGTAATTATCACTGTAATATCGGCTGCATTAGAAAACCCCTCCCCACCAAAACCTATGAAAAACGTACAAGCCGTTTCCGAGATACTTGAGGGTTTTTATACATAAAACTCACTCTATTATAATAATATATTAATACGCATTAATTGGTTCAATATTTCAATGCAATCAATTTGAACTTTTTATGATAAAATTAGTGAATTAGTCAGTATTCTCATTGTATATTGTGAATCTATAAAAAATACGACTATATTAGTTGCAATAAATTATCGAATTGATAAGATACAGTGTGTCGTAATTAAGATGAAGACACCCCTATGTTTCGGCTATCAAAATATATACAGATTTGAAATTTTGCAGTCATACAGGTTGATGGTTCACAATTTTTAAAATAGTCAACTGAACTTTAAATTTTAGACGCGGCCTACTGCGAATCCACAAACAGGGTGAATTTTCGATATGCGATTCGATTTGCTTCGCGTTACAGATATCGATAAAAGTTATTTGGAAAAGTTGTTCCAAATATTATTATAACCCCACATGCCAAATTTTATGACAAAATTCACAATTTTATTTTTTTTTCAGTTGTTGTAGTCAGGATCCTAAATCCTAAAATTGGCTGTCCCGAGATGCATCTCGAGACAGCCAAAAGCGGTTTTTTCGATTTTTTCGTTCTTTCCGCTCAGATATTAAAAATTCTGCCTCTGCCATTTAAAAGAACGGCAAAAAGTACATAAATACTATTTAAAAGTTGGCCAAATCATATTATCATAACCTAAAAATTTTTTGAAAATTTCAAAAATTTTTCCTGGGCTCATTTTTCATTACAAAAATCTGAAAAAAATTAAGTTGTTTTGTATTCAAAAGATACAACCTCTTGAATTTTTTCAGATTTTTTAAAGTAAAATTGCGCTCACAAAAAAAGAAAACCTAAAAATTCTTCTTTTCTCGATTTAAGACGTTTTAGGACCTCTGGGAAGCTAAAAATTTGCATGAGGTCATAATTTTATATCCTTTATCGAAAACATAAGTAGCAGGGCTGATCGGTGCGGGGGCATTTTTGACCATCTTATCCCGCTATAGCCTTTCCTACAATATGTATTCAATATCGGTCGATGGATAAACAGAAAGAAGTTTATTGCAGGCGGTGTTTATTACACCACTGGCCTCGATAATAACACAGGCGTTGGACATTTCTATATACAGGCAGTTGGAGTATTTATTTATAGCCATTACTTCGCTAAAAACGGGTAAAGAAACATATTCTTCGATTTCATTTTTCCTCGTTATAGAGGTGTTATAGTTCAATAGGAATTTCATGGGACATCTAGCGTACCTCGTTATAAGCGAAACCTCGTAATATCCGTGTTCGTTATAGAGAGAGTCCATTCTAACATCTTTTTGAATTTTGACATGATCCAATGATGAGTTCTGATGTCCACCGCAAAATCCTATTTTTTGGAGGTGTCTGTAAAAATTTGCCACGGTTGGCTTATGTTTTAATATTTTTCCTTGATTTTTTTTTTAAATATGCTTTGAATTATACTTAATATGCTGATTTAATTTAATAATAAAATTATTGTACCATAGTTTCAAAAAAAATCACTAAAATATACTTGAAATGTTCCAAAAGTACCCCAGTTTGTTTATTGACTTTTATTTGTTACATTAAGCCCTAAATAACATGTGCAAAATTCAATGTTGAAAGCTTTTATTTCCTTAGAAAAAAAATAGTTAACATGAAAAACTGAAAATTTCACTACAAATAAACATGTGTGTTTTACAGTTTTGTTATTATTTATGGATCATACATTCTACAACTGTTTTCTTCTCTTTATGTTGATTATAAACAAATGAACTTGTTTTTTTTTTGTCCTTAAAAGTAGAAAAAACGTTTAATTTCTCTTGCGTAATCTTTATTGTCTTATTACTTTAACTGTACTAATATCCATCGACTAATTTACAATAATTAATGAGATGTTAAAATATCTTATCTTTAAGTGGCTTCTGTAATTTCTTAAACATATCGAATTTCATATACCAAAATTGATATCGGCACTTTATTGCGCATTCTGACGGAATTCCGTTTTGATTATGCTATAACTCTACCTCAGCCATAAATATTAGAGACAAAGTGTCAATGAAACCAGATAGGACTATTTATTACAAATTCCAAAGTGGAAGTTGAAAAAAAAAGAAAATGTTTTTCTGAAGCTACTTCCTTGTGGCATTTTTGTAAACAACTATTCTAAATGGGAAATAAGACCCAATTTAAAATAAAAAAATTTAACGCAACTCATGAATAATGGCAATATCACTTTAAAGTCTTCTACTGTAAAATGTATAACATATGTCTGAATTGCCGATATAAATGAGTCAGATCAAATAAATTATTAGAAGAATTTTTTACTAAGCAACAACATTTTTGTTTATTTTATCAAATTTTGTATTTTGACAACGACATCCGATTTGGACGTCGAAACGCTAATAAAATCATTTTTGTTTTAGTTAGATTGTGGTTTATTTCCCATTTAGAATAGTTGTTTAAAAAAAGAAAAGACAAAAGATTTTATGTCGATAGAGCACTAAATTTGTGTCTAACGTTAAAAGCCAAGCGGGGTCCCAAAGAGACCCCAGCGCATATTTTATTGAATAAATGAATATAAAACAAATATTTTTGAAAAGTGTTATATAATTTAATATTTAAAGAGGTTAAAATGACATATTAAAAAAGACATCCTCAAAAAAAATTATGTAAACAGTTAAGGCAGGTTTACATGTATCCAGTAACTGGCGCCAGTCGAACTGGAACGACAGTGCTGGCATGGTAGTGGCATCATGTAAACGCTTTTTTGCTCCAGTCCAGCGCTGTCTGCCAGCGCTGTCTCGAATAGAAGGCTGGTCTATTTTTCATGCCAGTGGCCCTCGTCCGCGTCCCCTTTAACCCCGTGCCAGTGGTTGTAGACACGTGTAAACACAGCGTTCCAGTCGCTGGCGCTGTCGTATCTGTGGTTTCAGTGGCAGTATTAGGATTTTTAATAAGAGTGCCAGTGAAATTGGCGCCAGTTACTGGATACGTGTAAACGAACCTATCCAGCGCTGTCTTAGTCAAGCACTCGCATTCCAGTGAGACTGGCGCCAGTTACTGGATACGTGTAAACGTTACTTTATTTAGAAAAAACGCTTGCTGAGGTTTCTTTGGGACCCCGCTTGGTGCTCTACTCTAAGGTTTAAGGTAAGTCATTAAAAATATTATAAATACTCAACTAACCCTCTCATATTCTTCTGCATCTTTAGGACATTCCTTATTCTGATGATGGTCCGTTGGATGTAGCAACTTCCAAGAATACAACTCTGTAACTACACTCGACCATTCCGATAAAAGCTGTAATCCTCGGAGTGCCAAATCTGCTGTTTCCTTATTTTCAGTATCACTGCCGCATTCTTTGTAAGTTGTTGTGACTTCATTACTGTATCTAGATAGCTCACTAATGTATTTAACGTGATCCTCTCGGATCTGTGGAAGATGAACCATTAGATCGGCTTGAGGTGAAGGTGTTGTACTGTTAGATAAGGGCCATTTATTTGCATCAAAGTGTTTACTCCTCTTTATATAATTGAAAGGTGCAATTTGCATATCTCCAAACAACGGAACTACTTCTAAATTCTAAAAAAATATTTGTTATATTAAATAGTATTATGATAGAAATATTTACACATGCGTAATATTAATTATTAAGAGAGGTGTTAGACAAGGATGCGTGCTGTCACCTGACTTATTTAACATCTATGGTGAACATGTCATGAGGATGGATTTAGAAGGATGGGCCGGTGGAGTAACAGTAGCTGGTAGGAAAGGTAAAAATGTAAAAAAGGGATGTAACTTTTTATGTACCGGGTGCCCCAATAAGAATGGCTCTCGGCCATATCTCAGAAACCGTTTATAGTACAGCTTTGAGAAAAAATATTTATACCAAAAGTTGCATCGGGAAGAGCTTGGAAATTATTTTCATAATTGTAGGTCCATCGCTAGAGGGCGTAATTGAATATCAAAAATAAAAAAATCAAAATTTTACAAAATTTACCTTATGAAAGGGCACTGGAAATCCAATCATCGTATTCTTCATAAAATTTTGCGCATATTTGATTTCACAAGTTTAAGTCTACCTTTGCAAATAAGAGGTGGGGGTGAGTGGGAACCTTCTTATGAAAAAATGGCTGTAAGTCCGGTTCTGCTAAATCGAAATTTGCATACTAGGTCTTGTTGAAAACAGCTCTTTTTCGTCAATGTAAGAGTCTTATTTGCGAAATACCCTAATAAGTAATTAAGCTACTAGGCGTTATTTAATTATTTTCGGAAATCCAGTTTTCTTTGAAAAATATTAAATACAGTATGCATTTTTAATCCTGTATTACAAAATTAGACCAAATTAGCAACATAATACCGAAAACCGCATGTCGATACCTTTTTTCTATCTCGAGATATCTTAAGAAACGTGTAAATTTTAAACAAAAACTTCTAATGGCACCGGTAAACGAAGTTAAGGAAAAGTAGTGTGCTATGGAAAAAACAAAGAAACATTTTCCAGATGTAAACGTATATAATTCATTAAAACAACAATAAGGCAAACAACACTATAAAATTAATATAACAAAGAAATAAAAGTAACTACTTACTTAGTGACGACCTAAATGTTCAAATTTTTGCCCATCATTTTCGATGCAAGCATTTACTCTTTCAAGAGTAGATTGAACAGCAGTCTCAATTTTTGCTTTCGAAATGCTTTGAATGGCGTTTCGTATTCTCTAGATTCTAGATCATGTTTTCTCGAGTAGTGGGCCTAGCGACAAAAAGAAGGTCTTTAATCCGTCCCCATAAATAAAAGTCTAAGGGCCAGTTGTTCGAACACTAATCAACAATGATCACTATCAAATATTTAATTACTGTCACAACTATTAATGTCAACTTTGGTTGGGTTGCTGAAAACATAATTGATTATAATTATGAGATCAGTGAATCAATGAACATAACAATTATTAACATAATTGATTAACTAATTTCATAATTCTAATCAATAATTATGTTTTCAGCAACCCAATCAAAGTTGACATTGACAGTTGTGACAGTAATTAAATATTTGATAATGATCATCGTTGATTAGCGTTCGAACAACCGGCCCTAAGGGCCAGTTGTTTAATCAGTAGTTAACTCATACATTAAGGGCCGGTTGTTCGAACGCTAATCAACAATGATCATTATTAAATATTTAATTACTGTCACCAAAACTGTCAATGTCAACTTTGTTTGGGTTGCTGAAAACATAATTAATTACAATTATGAGATTTATTATTAATTATGTTAATAATTATTGTTATATTAATTGATTATAGTCTCAGAATTGTAATTAATTATGTTTTAACAATTGACATTGACAGTAATTAATTATTTGATAATGATCATTGTTGATTAGCGTTCGAACAACCGGCCCTAAGTAAACCATGATTAAATTTAATTCAAAGATTATTTCTTAAGCAGTTGTTCAATGCTGGTTAACTTTCGGATTTATTAAACCCGAGTACTGAAGCGGTGACAATGTTGCCAGTTATTAATTAACGGCTCGGAACAAATTTTATCATGAAAATTGTACAAAAAAACGAAGTTCTATGGTATAAAGTTAATGATTTTTGACGTGTAGTGTTTACATGTTCTTCTAAGATTCTAAGATCTTCGAATAAAGTAATAAAATAATAAGAACTGGAACTGCAACTGTTAACTTTACGTCAAAAAAACATAATGTTTAAATAGTAATGTTGATTTTTTCGCTTATAACAATAAAAATTCTATAATCTTTTTTTTTCCAAATTCCTATTCGTTCTCAAAAAAATTCATAAAAAGTTTTTCCAATTTGTTTTTACCTGATTACTGATACATAATGAAAAACAAGTGAAACTTGTGGTTTATAAACAATATTTTTTACACAAAACAATGTTTTATAAACAATAATTTTAAAGCTTATAGAAATATGTTTTATAAACAATAATTAGCATGCAAAGAAAGAAAAATAAATAAAAAAAAATAAAGAAAGGAAAAGCAGTCGGACCAGATGATATTCCTGGGGAAGTATGGAGAGCATTGGGAGAGACAGGAATAACTTGGCGAGCAGGTCTATTTAATAGAATTATGGAAGTTGGACAAATGCCAGACGAATGGAGAAGCAGTATATTAGTACCTGTCTACAAAAACAAGGGAGACATACAACAATGCACAAACTACAGGGCTATAAAACTACTTAGCCACACCATGAAAATATGGGAGAGAGTAATTGATAGACGGATACGTGAAGAAACCGAAATATCCGATAATCAATTTGGCTTTATGCAGGGCAGATCAACAACAGATGCAATTTTCATTGTAAGGCAACTGATGGAAAAATACAGGAATAAAGAGACCAACGCTCATATGGTATTCATTGATCTTGAGAAAGCATATGATAGAGTTCCTCGAGAGATTCTGTGGTGGGCACTCAATAAAAAACTAGTCCCTGGCGAATATGTAAAGATTGTGAGAGATACGTATGAGGGAGTAACGACTAGTGTTAGGACAGATGTGGGAGATACTGATAAATTTCATGTGAAAGTAGGTTTGCACCATGGCTCGGTGCTTAGTCCTTATTTAATCTCATTAGTTTTGGACCAGATAACAGCGAAACTACAGGGTAGTATTCCATGGTGCCTAATGTATGCTGATGATGTAATGTTAATAGGAAATAGTGAAAGAGACTTAGAACAAAAACTGGAACAGTGGAGACAAGCTCTGGAGGAAAAATGTTTAAAACTTAGTAGGACAAAAACAGAGTATTTGGAATGTTCATTTAAATATGGAGTTACTACAAATAAAATGGTATCTTTGGATGGTGAAATGATTGTGAAAAGCAATAGTTTTAAGTACCTAGGATCGGTATTACAGAGTAATGGAGAAATAGATGGAGATGCATGCAGTAGAATTAGGGCTGGATGGATGAAGTGGAAAGAAACGAGTGATGTGTTGTGTGACAGAAAAATTCCAATGAAGCTGAAGGGAAAATTCTATAAAACAGTCATAAGACCGGCTATGATGCACGGAACTGAATGTTGGGCAGTGAAAAAGAAAGAGGAACAACGAATGCATGTGGCGGAAATGAGAATGCTTAGATGGATGAGTGGAGTGACAAAGAAGGATAAAATTAGAAATGAGTATATTAGGGGAAGTCTAGGTGTGGCACCAATTGATGCCAAAATGAGAGAGCATAGGTTAAGATGGTTTGGTCATGTTCAACGTCGAGACGTTAATCACCCAATACGAAGAATAGCTGAAGTGCAGATTCCTGGAAGGAGTAGGAGAGGAAGACCAAAGAAGACCTGGGGGGAGACGATTAGGCAGGACATGTTGGTAAAGGGGATTAACATTGATCTGACCCAAGATAGAATTGTGTGGAGAAATGCAATTAGGGAAGCCGACCCCGCATAGTGATAAGGCAAAGAGAATGATGATGAAACAATAATTAGCATGCATAAATTTGTAGACATCATTAGTACCTATACACTGAGAAGTCTAATTTATTTTAATTATGTGCATATCACTGGGTTATAATAATATAAATTGTTTAAGAAGTACATTTTTTGAAGTAAAAAAAATATATTAACAACAGCTAAGAAATCTTCGTTCTTTGTAATATCTCTATCACCAAAGTCAAAGATAACATTATTAGAAATAGCCATTAATATTAGAGACACGAAATTATAATAGATTATTACTGCAAATATTATCTACGAATGAAAATTTGTAGAAAGAACAATTCAATAATATACCTAATACCTATGTTGTTTTAATCTGGAATTTTCTTGAAAATATTTAATTTAAAACCAGAAAGTAAGGTTACAAATATTTAGTTAACACCGTTAATCCTTCGTTTTTGAGAGATTAAGATAATCTCTCGTTAACAGATGGTTAAGTGTTAAACTTGCATTGAACAACGCAATATTAAGTTTAATTGAAGATTATTTTTAATCTGAAGATAATCTCCAATTGAACAATCGACCCTAAAACAATTAAATCTGTTGCTATTCAATCTACTCTTGAAAGAGTAAATGCTGGCATCGAAAATGATGGGCAACAATTTGAACATTTACGCAGTCACTAAGACTAAGTAAGTAGTTGCTTTTATTTCTTTGTTATATTTTATAGGGTTGTTTGTCTTATTGTTGTTTTAATTAATTATATGCGTTTACACCTGGAAAATGTTTATTTGTTTTTTCCATAGCACACTACTTTTCCTTAACCTCGTTTACCGGTGACAGTAACAGTTATGTTTAAAATTTACACATTTCTTAAGATATCTTGAGATAGAGAAAAGGTATCGACATGCGGTTTTCGGTATTATGTTGCTAATTTGGTCTAATTTTGTTATACAGGATTAAAAATGCATACTTGTAGTTAATATTTTCCAAAGAAAACGATTTCTAAAAATTATTAAATAACGCCTCCTAGCTTGCATATTCCTTATTAGGCTATTTCGAAAATAAGACACTTACATTGACGAAAAAGAGCTGGCTTCAACAAAACCAAGTAGGTATGCAAAATTCGATTTAGCAGAACCGGACTTACAGCCATTTTTTCATAAGAAGGTTCCCACTCACCCCCCACCTCTTATTTGCAAAGGTAGACTTAAACTTATGAAATCAAATATGCGCAGAATTTTATGAAGAATATGATGATTGGATTTCCAGTGCCCTTTCATTAGGTAAATTTTGTAAAATTTTAATTTTTTAATTTTTGATATTCAATTATGCCCTCTAGCGGTGGACCTAGAATTATGAAAATAATTTCCAGGCTTTTCCCGAGGCAATTTTTGTTATAAATATTTTTTCTCAAAGCTGTACTATAAACGGTTCCTGAGATATGGCCGAGAGCCATTCTTATTGGGACACCCGGTACATATTTGCACTAATGTAAGAAACTATTTTTGGTCCCAGAATATGTGATTTAATTTATGACCTGTCTTTTTGTTACACCCTGTAGATACCAATGGGAATCAATTGAGGTCTATGCCTATTAAGGAAAGCTCGAAGAAGGGGAAAATTTAGTAATCAGTTGATACACTTACTTTAAATATACGATCAATTTTATCTAATCTTAACTTTTTCTTGGTATCCAGTTTATTGATGTTACAGAGCTCACTGTCCATTAAAAACAATCCAAAGCCCATTACTTTAACTAACATGTGCTTTTCACTGGGTGTTAAATACATCTTGGTTTCAAACATATGAACACAAATGTTGACAACATCTGCAAGCAGTTCTTCATATCCCGTAATTTTTTCTAAATTTTCCTTAACGGTATCACGAATTTTATTTTGAGTTGCTAAGAACATGGAAAGATTTTGAGACTCTTGAAGTGTTTGTGAATCTGACATTACTTTCAAAAACTGGGCAGCTCTAAAAATAAGTGTATATGTTACGGACAATGACGTAAATCCGGCCAATAACGTTAATGGCCGGCCAATAACGACAATGGCCGGTTGAATTGGTTATTGTCGACAATGGCCGGCCATTAACGTTATTGTCCATAGAAACTGATAATAACATAGAAATTGATGATAATTTTAAATTCTTGATAACATTTCTATCATTGCCCGGCCAATGTCGACAATGCCCGCTGTTAATCGGTCAATGTTGATATTTTGAATAAAAGATAGGTTATGTGTACCTTTACTATTGTTTACTTCATGTGTGTATATTGTGTATTTTTTTCGTGTTGAAAGTAATAAAATATAAGGTTTATTTCCCCGATTTAAGATTATTTAGGCTTGTAAAATATCATGCTTTACGAACAAAAATTTTTGAAATTCAACACAAATAGAAGAAGTATGGTTTAAATTACTATTTTGAATAAGTAAAGAAGAAGAAGAATAATAAAATAACTCCATGAAAGAAAAGAATACTAAAATTGTTTTTATCTTTAGCATATAAGTAAAATACCATATACCATCCGAACAGAGAGTTCGACGGAAACGACTAAATTTTTGGTAGTTATAGAAAATGGGTAATAAATATAAGAAAACAACTAGGAAATATAAGAATAAGTAGAAGTAGATGAAAATAAGTAATAAAACAGGATTTAAATGCACTTTAGAGTACACAGTAGTGTGTATAAAAAGAATGTAGAAAAAATAGTACGTATAAAAAGAATGTATAATATGACAATGAATGGATATATTCTCTTGGGCTTTGGGAAGTTACGACAAAATAAGAAAGTAATTAAAGAAGAACTACCAAAAAAACTGGTTAAATTGAAAAAAAGAGAAAAATTGCCATGTGGACATTAATGTGAAGATTTCTACTATAAAAATTAGCCAAAAAACTGTAAAAAGTATCAAAATGCTAAGAATACCAATATCTGCAGCTGTAAATATATTTTAAATCAATTATTCTGAAATATATAATTAAATTATTGTAACCGGTAATACTTTTTTGACCCATAACATATGAAATTATAGTTTAATATATAAATATTAGTAAAAAAGTAGTCAAAAAATACCTAAATAGGTAGATATAGAATTACTGCAAAAATGAAATATAGAAATGAAATATGTGAAAATAGTATCTATTAATGCCTTGTATATGCTTGCCAACAAACGAAAAATTCAGTTTCAAATCTTTAAATAAGACAAGTAGCGTTGGTGCGCCAGTGAAACGAAATTTTAAGTTGCCTGTCAAATTTTCCCTGGTATTCTCTGTCTCTCTCTAGGACCTCTCTTGTATGCTGGTCGCAATCTCGCTTCACTGTTCGAATGGGACGGGACCATTCCATCCGTATTTCGTTGGTGCAAATGAAAGGAATAAATTCGTAATTTCGTAAACCTTTACTTTAAGGAAAAATCCCGAAATAGGTTGATTTTTATTTTTAAATCAAGATATTTTGACATATATGTCATACTAGTGACGTCATCCATCTGGTCGTTGATCGATGATTTTTTTAAATGGAAATAGGGGTCGTGTGTTAGCTCATTTGAAAGGTTATTCAATTCTCTATTCAGTAATATAAACATTTACATAATTATTTATACAGTGTGTCCAAAATAAATTTTTGAATTATTTGACAAAAAAAGAGGAATGGATGTAATTTATTTAATTCAAAATACATTTTACTGTTACCCGAAAATAGAGAAAAAGGTTTATTTCACCATTAAACATTGCTTATCGATTAAATTCAATGATCAAACCAGCTCCCGCCAGCCATCTGCCTCTTGGAAGTTTAAACATTAATTTAAGCGAAAAACCATTGTTTATTTGTGAAATAAACATTTTTTCTGATTCAAGACAGCAGTAAAATGTATTTTGAATTAAATAAATTACATACATTCTTTTTTTTTGTTAAATAATTTAATTAAAAAAAAATTTTTTTGTCACCCTTTATAGTTAATTATGTAAGTGTTTATGTTACTGAATAGAGAATTGAATAACCTTTCAAATGAGGTAGCACACGACCCCTATTGTCATTTAAAAAAAATCATCGATTACGTCATCTCATCACACCCAAATGGATGACGTCACTATAGTACGCCATATATGCCAACATATCATAATTTAAAAATAAAAATCGACCTGTCTCGGAATTTTTTCTTTAAGTCGCCGGTTTACGAAATAACGAATTTATTCCTTTCATTTGCACCACACTGTATATAAAAATATTATTATTTCCTTGTTTGTATTTATGAATGTGTTACCCATATTATGATAAATAAAGACGTTTTATTTGTTTTTAATATGTAACTACTTATATTTCTGCAACTACGTTCAGACACATCTTAGTATCTCATTTTAAACACTTACTGACTCACACCGATTATCTTCTGAGGCATCGATTTATCAACATTGGCCATTTGATTCTGGGCACTGTCGTTATTGACCGGTTATTGATGAAAAATCCAATTTTACGTTAAGTTTTTACAACATTGGCCAATAGCTACGGTTATTGTGGTTAATGGCCGGGCATTGTCGTTAATAACCAAGGAAAATGGACATTCACGACAATGCCCGGCCATTAACGTCAATGTCCAATTTACATCATTGACCGTAACATATACAAGATGTTACTATCTGTGATTATTTGAATGCGTCCACTGAATAACGTTGTAGGCGCCACATTGTTTGTTTTTGAGAAGTCAAAGAAAAAGTTTTAAAATATTGATAATGGTGAGTTTATACCGCTGGTACCTATGGTTAATGTGATTCCTAATACATTTCCAGTGAAAATAATAACTCTTTGATAAGTGTTGACTTTTTTATATGCGTGTCCGCGAAGATTATAACTCCCAAAATATTTATAACGAAAAGATTTAGTTCATAATAGATGCCGACGAAAACAATTATTTCCCTTTCTGTTTCTGTTTCTTCCGAAGAAAACAATTATTTCTGAGAACTCTTTAGTAATTATAATTTTCGTGGACCCACAGAAGAAATGATGTTTTTTGCTGATACTCCTCAAAAAATAAATTTTTTCGCTATCACTTTATTAGGAATTATAATTTTCACAATCATATAATCGAAAATAATATTTTTCGCGGCGTTCATTGAAAGTTCTACTCTTAACGGCATTTTTCGGAGATTTTTTTTCTATTTCTTAAAAACGAGTAATGTAGTGCTTACAACGTTATTCGGCGGACCCATTCATTTAAGAAACCCATTCACTAAGAAAAATATAAATATTGATTATTACCTCCTGTATGTTGAATAGTCATTCTTCACACTTGATTTCATATTTTTTAGTTCGTCTAATACTGCAAACATGTTGATAAATTTCCCCAAAGTTAGTAAATATGCTTCCGATACAAAATCTTTTCTTTTTTCAGTATGACATAATCTTTTTACTTCCTGGGAGAATCGTTCAATTGCTTTCCTCTAAAACAAATACAATTTGTAAATATATACAAGGTGATTCATTAAGAATGCCCAATCTCTGAATTGTAGATTAAAGACCTCAAAATATTAATCCAGGAGCAGTTGCGCTGAAAAAATCTAACATTTTATCCTTTTCTGTGATAACTTGATGAAAAATTTGGCAACATAACTTTACACTCGTAAGTGCCTGTAGTAATGCATGGGAATTTTTTTTTATTTTTAAACGCTTTTCTTTAGTTCAATAGTTTGCGCCAAATCTTTAGACGTTAATTTGACTGCCTTTTCTTCAATACAAATTAATGAAAATTTTCAGACATATGCATTTGCAGGAACAATACACGAATAGTCAATAAAAAATACAATTTTTATGTTTATTAATTGTTTAAATTATTTAAATAAAAAAAAAACGATTTTAATGGAAAATGCTTAAGTTCTCTTGTTTTTTACAACTTAGAAACTTGAAACTTTTCCGGATTGTAGCTAATGATATGAACTATACATAATTTCACTTTTTACGTTATAATTGTTTACGTTATGCTTCACAAATAAACAATAAAGTGTCAAATTTTGAACGCTCCTATATTTGTTTATATAAAAATCGGCGCTTATTCGTTTCAAATTTCAAAACGATACGAAACAAAACTTCAACCAAAACTCGAATTAAAAAAATTCGTGTTTTTATCGTAGTCTTAGAAAAACCACCGGTAAAGACGTTTCGTGCATAGACGTTCTATGCTACAATTAACATTAGAATTCGTTTTGGCGTATTAATTAATTAAACGCCTTTCTTTAGTTCAATCGTTTGGGTCAAATCTTTGGACGTTAATTTGACTGCCTTTTCTTCAATGCAAATGACTAAAAATTTGCAGACATGCATTCGCGAGAAACTATACAAAATATACCAGGATCCGGATATCATAACATTCATTAAAATAGGACGGCTGCGTTGGATGGGACATGTAGAAAGAATGGAAGATGGCGAAATACCAAACAAAATATTCAAACAAATGCCAGTAGGAAAAAGAACAAGAGGAAGACCGAAGCTGAGATATTTAGAACAAATAGAAAATGATATAATAACCTTAAAAATAAAAAACTGGAGAAAAAAATCACGAAACAGATCAGAATGGAGAAGAATCCTGGAACAGGCCAAGACCCAGAAAGGGTTGTCGAGCCAGTGATGATGATGATGATGCATTCGCGAGAACAATACACGAATAGTCAATAAACATTTTTTTTATGTTTATTAATTGTTTAAATAAAAAACGATCTTGAAACTTTTACAGATTGTAGCTAATTGTATGAACTATACATAATTTCACTTTTTACGTTAATTACACTAGTCAACAAATAAACAAAAAAAATTTGCGACAGATGTTAAAATGGCTGTACCGTGGAGTTTAAAGCGCCCTGAATGCGAATTCAAACACTAAAATTTTCCACCACGTATAGATTTTGAGTTATCTTCTTCTTAAAGTACCGTGCATTTCTGCGCAGGGGTCCACGCGTACATTGTCTTGTCAGGTGAAATATTAGATTTTGGGTTATAGAATGCATCAAATATTGCTGTTTACTATAAAAATTCTTTTATACTATATACACATAAGTTCAGAACTAAAAACAAAAACTATAGTAAGTCTTTTGTACACAATTTTGTGCCTATCCCAATTTTCCCATAACACTATGTGGATTAACACGAACACACATTTTATCCTGCATAATAAAAAACTAGGATAGCTCCTGGTTACGGTTCCTAAATATTATAAGTTTTACTGGCTAGTAAATTCCATTTAAAAAAAATCCATTATTGTAATCTAGAACCTAGAGTTAGGCATGTCCTTTGGACAAGTGAAGGTCTCGAACTAAATCATGTAATTTAGCTTGTTGGATGCAATAAGGTGCTTTTCGTCGCTTTCGTGAAAATAAGAATCATTCTTTTCTGATACATCATCGGGTTTACTTTTATCGCCATACATTTCCAAATCTTCCTCCCAATTTGCCGTGGGTCCTGGAACTGGTAAATCTTCTCCATGGAAAACCGGCTTTATTGCTAAGATAATATCTGGATATTCAATTGTATGCTTGCTTTTCCTTGAAAACACAGACACTTTTGTCATGCAGAAGTAACAGTCGTTAAAACGGTTTAGGACTATATAAGTTTTAATGGGTAGGTTTACTAATTAAGGATTACCTTTGGTTTATTCTTTATTTAAATGTTAAAGTGCTATTCGTAGACATTAGATATCCCAGTGTTGTCAAATTATGCCCAATTTTTAGAAAAATGTTAATTTGATAACATCACTCCCCGATATATTACAAATGACTATTTTAAAAAAATTTTTAGTAAAATATTCATTACTCAAAAATGGTAACTCATTTTTTTTTTAAAATCACAACTCAAAAATCTTACGTGTTAGGAACTTTTTATCATCATAATCATATTCAGAGAGCAAAAATTAACAAAAAACGGCATATTGCATTCCAGTCGCAAATTGGTTGTAAACTAGTGTTAATTGTTTACGTTATGCTTCTTAAATAAACAATAAAGTTTCAAATTTTTGCCGATTCCGACTACTTTTCCTGTTTGTTCATCATATGTTTTATACATATTTTAATAAACGTGACGATATACTTTAATATTTGAAAAGTATAAGACTTAAAAATAAAAAAAACATGAAAAAAAATTTTTAAGAAACGCTTTTCTTTAGTTTCGAGTGACTAAAATTAAAAATATTATAAAAAATCAACCAAAAAGCAAAAAATAAAAAAAATATAAAAAATCTAACACATTCGTTAAAGAAAAGCGTGGGGCGAAAACCGTTTATTCAATGAAGACGCGCCACGCTTTTCTTTGACAAATGTGTTAGATTTTTTAAATTTTTTGCTTTTTGGTTGATTTTTTATAATATTTTTAATTTTAGTCACTCGTAACTAAAGAAAAGCGTTTCTTAAAATTTTTTTTTCATGTTTTTTTATTTAAATTTTTTTTGTGGAGTTTATGGCTTTGGTGATAACCAATTAGCTTTAAAATCGTTAAAAATACATATTTTTGACGTAACAAGAAAATAAAAATATAAAATAGAAATTTGTTTTAAATTCGTATTGTTAGATTTGTTCTCATCACGTGACTGCTTATGTGACAGAAGTGAGCGCGACTGCTCCCAGGTTACGCGGGTGCGACTCCTTACTCAGTTTCAGGGTGTTTTATATCCAAAAATATAATCACCCCTGTGATGTATCAAACACGTTATAAATAACATGCACGTTATCCTGCATTTACGTTAAATTCTACAAATTGATGTGATGTATGACAGATAACGTTTCTCAAAAGCGTTATCTGGTAACATAACATGTTCATTTTAACGGGATCTATTTAACCTCTTGTTATAAAATAACGTGTAGTATAAAGAATACATAAATATAACAAATGGGCAATTTAGTCCAGAATTTTGCCAGATTGTAAACGTCGGGTTATTAAAATAATTATATGATACTATTAGAAGGTTTGTTAAAGTTATTTTTTAGAAATAGTGTATTATTTTTTGAGGTTATGTTATTTGTAAACAAAAACATTTTATTCATATACTTAAATTAAGAAAACATACAGACTATAGAGACCAGTTTGGCCAGATTGGGTAAATCCATTTGTATGTTCGTTTTGTAGTTTATTTCAATCCTTGTTGAGCCATTTTATAACAACAACACGACAAGCAAAAATTAAATAACAAATAACATGCACAATAGAAAGAACACCTCACGGACCGAGGACCGGGAATTTCAAATAACATCTTGAGTCATCTTGGTCTTGGTTTTGGTGCAATGCAAGCAAGTGCCAGGCCAGATGGGCGAGTGCGATGAACAAGATGCGTACTTCGTTGCAGGCTGCATGTTTATGTCTGTCGTCCTCTAACGTATTCAATTTCTGTATACTGTTATTCTTGTCGCGCAAGACGATACTTTAACGTTTTGAAAATAACATGCTGGATAACGTGCACGTTAAAAACATGATACATCACATCTAATTTTTGGCAACATGTTACACAGGCTGTTATACTCAAACGTTATCTTAACATAACCTGTACACGTTATTTATAACGGGTTTGTTACATCATAGGGCTGAATATAATTATATTCAAGAAGGATTTTTGTTAGAATAAACATTGAATGGTTGTAAAACAATATATATTTTTTAGTACAAATACTTTACAAAAGAATGCAGTAAAACCTCCGTTAACCGATATAATTTGAGGAGAGGCAGTTTCGGATAATAAGAATTTCAGTTAATAGGAATTTCAGTTAATAAGAATTTCAGTTACTAATGGCATTATTTTTTGTATTCTTCTTGTGTCAAATTACGTTACATGTACCTACAGCTTACCTGGGCTATCTCATATAGCCATATATGCTCCTTTGAAGATCTCTAATGAGAGTGAAACACATGTAAGGGCATTTATGGTGCTCTCTGAATGAACTGAAATATAAGATGTCTCTCAATTGTTTCATTTTTGTGAAAAAATTTACTTTTTATTGGCAAAATTGCTGAAACTGTCAGCTGTTTCCGTTAAACAATGTTTTGGTTAAAAATGTTTCAGTTAACGGAGGTTTTCCAGTTTTACTGAACATCTGCTAGAACTCATATCAGGTTCCATTATTTATTATTTTATTTCCTACCAAACAAAGTATAGCTAGTAAAAGCACACATGATTCATCTAGAAAATATTTACCTGAAAATACATAAAATTCAATAATTTATTGACTTCGGGTGCTAAAACCTCTACTGTCTTTTCATATATCTCGACCCTATTTGGTTGTTCATTTGATTTTGGCTGTGGTATAGCTCTAGAGCAGCAACGCCATGTATATAACATGACAGCATGTTCTTGTCCTTCATCTAATAATTCATTCTGAAAAATATTATATTAACTTAAAATTACATTCATTTTATTTCTTACAAATATGTAAGAAATAAAATAGAAATGAAAGTCAATGGAATAATAACAGAACCCATAGAAACAAACACAGGAATCAGGCAAGGAGATTCACTAAGCCCTCTACTGTTTAACATAATCTTGGATGCAATAATAAAACAAGTGAAGAAAAAAAGAGGGTACAAAATGGGCGATAGAGAGATAAAAATACTCTGTTACGCTGATGACACCGTGTTAGTAGCAGAGTGCGAAGACAACCTACAAAGATTATTCCATGAGTTCAACATTAACGCAAAAGAAATGAATATGAAAATATCAGGGCAAAAAACAAAAAGCTTAGTAATTGCCAAAGAACCAATAAGATGCAAATTGGAGTTAGACAATCAAATTATACAACAAGTAATGACTTTCAAATATCTGGGAATTAATCTATCAGCCGACAACAATATCGAAGAGAGGTAAAAGACCAAATAATTAAAGCCAGTAGAACGGCCAGATGCCTAAACGACACAATTTGGAAAAACAAACACCTAAGATTGGAAACAAAGGCCCGAATATATAAGTCAGTTATTAGGCCAGTTATGACTTACACGGCCGAAACAAGACCAGATACAAGCAAAACACGAAGACATCTGGAAACCAACGAAATGAAGATCTTAAGAAGGATTGCTGGAAAATGACTACAGGATAGGGTAAGAAGTGAGGAAATCTGACGCATATGTGGGGTAGACAATATAAATACCTGGGTAAAGAACAGAAAAGAAGAGTGGAATGAGCACATAAGCAGGATGTCTGAATCAAGGATAGTAAGAATAGCCAGGGACAAGTCACCGTTAGGCAGGAGAAGTATAGGATGCCCAAGGAAAAGATGGAATGATAACTTAGGGGCAGACAGAATGAAAGGCACCATTGAAGAAAAACAGGCAGTACTGCCTATATAAAAGAAGAAGAACAAGAAGAAGAAGAAAATTACATTCATATAAAATACATCAAGAAAAATAAATGGATGACAGATGACATCTTGAAATTGATGAAACAATGGGTGAGTTCGGATTACCACATTCGCTGACTGTCGGCGCAAAGAAGCTTAGTAGTTTTATCCAGCGCTAATAGGGAAAGCTTAGTAAATCTCTCAGCGGCTGACTTCCAGCAGTGTTGTCTGACAGCTATCACTTACTCAGCTGTCCAGCCGCTGTGGTCATATGAACGCACCCAATGTTTACTTATAAAATCTAATGAAACAGAATATAGACATCTATAGAGAGAATTAAAAAAGAGATCAAATTAGCCAAAGAAAAATGCATGAGAGAAAGCTGTGACAAAATTGAGGATGTGATATATATACACAACTTATTTAATGTGCACAAAAAGGTAAAAGAAATAAGCAACATATTTAAAAATAAGGTTCCTTTTGTACTAGTTGACAAAACTAGTAACATAATTACAAACTTAAAAACTACATAGTAACATAATAACAACAAAATTATTGTAAATGATAAGAAATAAGAAAAGAATGGTACAGTGGAACCCCGATAAGTCAGCCCCTGATAACCTGGAAGTCCGGCTAACCCGGCCCGATTTTTATCAGACAAACATTTCAACAATAAAAATGTATGTAGTATAATATTTGAGAGATAATGGATATTTGTGTAATTTGAACTACATAATATACGATAGTAAAAATGACTCATAGCACATGACGTTCATTGTCTTGTTATCGGAAACCACAGACACCTGTAGTATCCTTTATTTATTTCAAACTGTCTTAGCATTGTTTAAATAGACTAAAAGATTGTTAAAAAATTCTTTTTTAAACAATGGTCTTAGTCTTCACTGTTATTAAATAACATAACATCGTTTCGATTGAGACCATATTGTGTGTGTAGTACACAGTCGTATTGTTCGCTTCCGTTCTGTAATCGTTTGTAAATCTATTCAGATTTTGTGTTTGCATGTTTTTTGTCTACGTAATGGCAACAAAACGTAAAAAATGTTGTAGTGACAATGGAAAAGAAACTAGAAGCATTAGGTAGAATTGATAAAGGCGTAATTGATATGTAATTTAGATGTATACTGTGCATATATATTTCATGTTATTTCAATTATAACGGAGTTTATCTGTAAGTATACCGTATTTTATTAATTTTTACCATTTTCCATTTTTTTAAATTACTGTTCGCCTATTGCATTTGTAATCATTAGCGTAAGATAAATCTTAAAAGCTACTGACAAATTTGGAAACTTAGGGGCGAATTCGTTCTCATAAATAACCCAAAAAGACGATAAAGCAGGAATAAATTGTTTTCGCTACAAGTCCTGAAGATGGACTATATAAAATATTTTAACTGCAGTAGTTCACCTTAAATTTCAGGTTCAATATCATCAGTATAGTTTTCATGTAGTTTTGAAGCACACTCATTTATTTGAGTATATACTTAGTTTACTGACTCATACTCTGTCAACTGATGACTCAGCTCAACAATTAGCTTATCCAAAATTCGTAGATTCGTCTCAACCTTGTAACTTTTCTCCACCCTGTAGAAAACTTCATTAGAATTAGCATCATGAAAATGTAGTTTTCTTGCTCGCTTTTGTTTGCTCTCATCGCAATATTCAGAGTACCCATTGTAGATCGCAGTCCTTCTGCTCGTAGCAAGCAAAATTATCTCTTTGGGACTTTAAGAACGCCAAAAGTGAATTTAGAAGCTGAACTGCAGTTTAAAGTTCAATATCTTCTCTCTGTAATGATTTACTGACAGCGTTGATGAGTTCTAAAATCATTGCCCAAAATTCATTAATTATGAATGTTTCTGTTTTGACATTTCTTTCAACAAACCCTTAGCCTCATGAGCTGTTTCAGCTTTCTGATTAGGGTCTTCAGCAAGAGTATGAAGAGCAGATTTGAAAGCATTGTAGACAAAGCTCATGTTGCATCAGCCCTTGCAATCCATCTAGTGCTGCTTGTTCTTTTAAGGATAAGGTTTAGATTGTGGCGAATGGAATTGCTTAGTGGAGTTTCATTTAAGCATTTGATCGTAGTTTCCCAATGGTGGGTAGAGGCTGAAAAAAAGTTGTAAGCGGACTAAACAATTCCAAAATAAGATATTGCTCCAACGCAAGTTTTAGCAGCACTTACTCCAATGAAAGTGGGTGTGTGGCACAAGAAATATGTAAATTGCAAGTTTGTTAATCTTATATAAATGAGCCTGGAGCCCGTTGTATTTGCCTGACATGTAGCGAAAGGCATGGGTAATAAAGGAGAGGGTTTCGAGGGGTGCTGACTCATTTGTTGCTCTTGCTCTTATTACTTTTCTAAGAAAGCGTGCAGACTGACAGGCAGTACTGTTCCTTCTACCAAACGGCATTCATTAGCGACTTATTCTCACAACATAGGCTTTCTATGTGAACAAAAGTATGCATTGTAATGTAGTTTTATATGTCCACCATCACTTTTATGGTATAGCGTGATATTCGAATTTTTCAACAAAATATAATTTATAATTTTTATTTAAACCTAGTCATTATTTTTTCATTTTGGGCTATGCGAGGCCCCCTTTGGGACTGAGGCCCCTAGGCAACTGCCTACTTTGCCTAATGGTTAACCCATTAATGGCCAAAGTATCGAAAACGAGACATTTCTTTAATTATTTTTTTTCTATGATTTTAATATGATGATTATTATATTTTATGTATTGCTCTTTTATATAGATAGTTTATTGACGTGTTTGTTATCTTAATGGTCTCAATTACCTGCTGCATAATTTTTGAAATAATAAACAAAACACTCCAAATTTAGTAATATCTGTGGGTGCCCTTTGAGCTCGCATAATAAATCACAAGATATTTAAAATTCGACCAAATCAGCATTCCTTGTTCAATTAGATATTGTAGAATATTATCCAAACATGATTTGAAACATGACTAGTCATAAAATTTTATAACGCTTTAAAGATAATGTTTCGTTTATGAAACTTTGGCAGGATCCATGAATTTATGATTAATATCAGATAGTCTACTAATAGTCCAAGAGCTGGAAGCCGGATTTTGCTCGTGATAAGTAATATGGACAAACTATACAGGGATATGTTGAATTAGTCACTTTTCCACACGGGCGGAAACCAGAGCGGGGGGCGAGAGTAGTTTTAAGGGGTCAAAGTCGCTGTTTTTATTATTTTTTTTGTGGCGCTCATGATTGAAATAGTGCACCAAACTTTGGGAATAAGTAAGTCATGACGTAAATAAGTAAAATCTCCATTGGCGAAACGCTGCGTGGGGGACAAAGGAATGGGGCAGGGATAAATATAAAAATTATAAGGGTTTTTTTGTGACGTTCATGATAGAGATAGTGCACTAAAATTTGGGAATAAATAGGTCATGACGTAACTAAAAAAAATCTCCAAGGGTGGAACGTTGCATGGGGGATAAAGAGTTGGGGGCAGGGGTGAATATAAAAATTATAAGGGGTTTTTTGTGACGTTCGAGATCGATATAGGGCACCAAAATTTGGGAATAGGTAGATCGTGACCTAACTAAGTAAAATCTTCAGGGGCGGAACACTGTGTGAGGGACGGAGGTAGTTATAAGGGGTCAAAGTCTCCTAGATAATTTGGTATCAAATTACAGGATTCGAGTAAGAAGTAAAAAGTGGTAGTGGCCCTTGTTTATGAACTTTGTAGATTGCACAGTTGTAAATTCATGGAGAATTTACAACATTGCGAATAACTATCCCAATTGCAATTCCGTTCTTCGTTGGTTTTGTCACTGATACTGAACGAAAAAAGATTTACAGTAAAAACAGCTGCTGAAGAAGTTGACTCCGAATCAGACCCAGCGCCAACACCATCCAAATCAGCATGAGGTCGTTCTTCTAAAGGAAGTTTGCCTTCTGATATTCAATATGACCAGATTGGTCATAACATCGTTCGCGAAAAGGAGGAGGGCTGTAGACGGTGGTGCAGACTGTGCAAAACTAACTCTGTTTATATGTGCGGAAAATGCAAAGTTCATTTGAACGCTGACTGTTTTAGTGTTTTCCATAAAAAATGAGATACCATAATGACGCTATTGCCATACTACCATACTGCCAAGTGATAATTTTATTTTATATAATTAACTATTGTAGCAATATCTTTAGTTTTTAATTGATAGAACTAAGAAATTTCATTTACACACTATAAAACGTATAACTTTCAATTTACTACCTATATTATGCCAAAGTTTCGTTAACGAAACATTATTTTTTGTATATTGCAATTATTGTTTATAATTTTAAGTAAAATATTGTTCTTATACCTTTATTTATAAAGTATATAAACTTGAATTGCGAAAAATCTAATTATTTCAATGCTTGGCCATTAATGGGTTAATCCGGCACTGTTCAGAAGGAACGTTTTATTAAATTATACCTATTACATAGTAATATGATTCAGAATAGCAATGACTAACACTACTTTTATGAAAATGAAGTCACTTCTTTGCAATAATCATCTCAGGTTAGAACTAAGACAAAGAATAGTTAAGTGCTATGTTTGGTCTGTACTTTTGTATGGTACAAGTGTGAACTTGATCAGAATCAGATAATTCTGATATGGCACGTAAAAAGAAGATAAAATATATAATTACCAAGCTTGCATGTACAGTAGCTTCTTCTATGTACTTAGCTATACCAGTGACAAATCCATTTCTATCTTCAAAATTAGTATCAAAGTTTGCTTGATAAACTACAGAACATGGTTGTGCTTCGATGCAAGGTTGTTCATCTGGCAAAGGAAGTTCATCCAAGACTTCCACATTTGATAAGGCATCATTTAGAGACACTCTCTCATTTCCAGCCATAACTGATCAATTATTTTATATCTTGTGAGTAACTAAAAACTACCATATAGCCGATAAAACTTAATAAAGCATATGATTAATTATAAAGTGAGGATTATATAGTAATTATTGTAGTTTATTTAAAATTAAATAAAGGAAATTCAATGTAAACACTATTAGGTGCGGCAGCTCAAAGTAGTCAAAAGTAGTGTAAAAACATCACAAACATTGACATATTGACAAATACACAAATTGACAGCTGACAGATGAGTCACTGTCGTGTCGTATGACATAAGTGTTAAGGAGGTGATCGACGTACGAGTATCCGCTGGGAGCGTTAGGCGGCCCCTAGACGGTCAATATTAACGCCAATATACCGGGTGGTGAATCGTAAAACGGGCCATAGGAAACTCAAAGTAAAATTCTAAACTGTTGAATTCCTGCTTCCCTAATTATTTTATATCAAAAGTCATGAGAAAATATTTGTAGATGATTGAAATCTGTATTAAAAACAAAAGTTAAATTTGTTCTACGATTTAAACGCATTCCAAAATTTTGAAAAATATAATGCATTTGCCACAGTAGGTATTTGCGGTGGTATTTGTATATGTGTAAAAGTTAGGCCGCGCGTTACTATTTAACTGACAGTGCTCACACCATTGACTGAATAAAAAATCTTTACTATTAATACTTTCTCCGCAACTGAAGATATCTTACTTATCAACTGTATTGTTTCTAAACAATAAATGATAAAATAAAAATATTGACAGTTCAAAAATGTGAAAATAATAACTTCATTGTGACAAATTATTGCACTGTGTGTGGCCTAATTTTAGGCTGAGAAACTGAAAAATGTATTCCATTTAACGAAATAGAAACGATTTAAAACACATTCCAAAATTTTGAAAAATATAAAACATTTTCCACAGTGCCTAGGTATGTGTGTAAAAATTATGCCACACGTTACTATTTAACTGACAGTGGGCACACTATTGGCGCAACTTTTGCGTGATACTCCGAAAAATGAATTACAATTTTACCAAATTCTGGAATATGTTTAATTCGTAGAACAATTTTAACAGTTGTTTTCAATACAGATTTCAATCCTCTACAAATAGTTTCTCATGTATTTTGACGTAAAATAATTAGGGAAGCAGGAATTCAATAGTTAAGAACTTTACATTGAGTTTCCTATGGCCCGTTTTCCAATTCGCCACCCGATATTATAGAATATAATGTACAATAATATTAGTAGGTCGACCCACACGATGCAATATTATTGCACAATATATTAGTTCCCGACTGAAAATGGTGCTGTCAACATGTGGAATAAGACAGCGAGTTGTGTGGCTATTGCATTAGTTGTATCTATAAAAACGATGAAGCAAAATAAACGCAGGTGGATGAAAAATTGTTTTAAAAAAGGAATAAGTATACGCATGAAAATTTATTAAATAATTTAAGAATTATGTCTGTATTTTTTGATTATTAATTTGTACACATTCTAATAAGGATAGCTAAGGCCTTTATTTTGAATACGGATAACTTGAAATTGGTAATTAAAATAATAATTATGATCTAGGGCAGAGGTTTTCAATCTGTGGTACATGTACCACTGGTGGTACATATCATAGTTTGCGGTGGTACACAAAACACGAAGACACAGCCAAAATCCAGCATATTTGTAGTTAATTATATTACCTAGCTAAGCTAGCTAGCTATAGTGGTCGACGTGATATCGTGTATTGTCCGTCTCCAAAGATCTCTCTCTCTCTGGTCATTTCTTTTAACTCATGCATAGGTCTTTTACATATTCCTGTAAATTTATCGATCCATCTTGTTAAGGATCTTCGGCCTTCCACCTTTCCTTGTATAATTAGTATTTCCATGTTTTCTGTGTTAGCTCTCATAACATGTCAAAAGTATTTTAATTGTTAGAGATGGACTTTACTGGCTAACCTTTAGCTCTCTTAAACTTGAATTATTTGTCCTATGGTCGGACCAAGGAATTCGTAGCATTCGTCTCCAACAGACCATCTCAGTGGCGTCTATCTTTCTCCTTTCCGATTTTCTCAGGGTCCAAGATTCACATCCGCGGAAGGTCAGTATTGAGAATATTAAGCAGTTGATTAACCTCATCTTTAACGCTCTTGAAATTTGACAGTCCTTCCATATTGTGGTCATTTTTGCTGTGACAACTTTTGCTAGATCACATCTTCCTTTTTATTTCTTTCTGTAGTGACCCTGTGTTTGTGATTAATGATCCCAGATATAAGTATGAGCTCACAACCTCAAACCGGTCAATGTATTTGTTAGGTGGTACCAAAAATAATTAAAAAGAATTTTGTGGTACATGACTCAAAAAGGGTGAGAACCACTGATCTAGGAGGTATTAGTAAATATAATAAAGTGCCTACGCAGAATATGATTTTATATTATTGAAAGCCATTTGTGTTCTGCTATACGTTTGTTACAGGTTCTACCAGTTTGACCGATTTAAGTTTTTGGGCAATCAGCACATGTAAGTAGGTATATATACACCACTATGGAGGTACACTATGTATAGGTACTGTAAAGTGCTTTTTCTTTCAGCCGTTGTTCTTAATATATTTGCTGGAGTTGTTCTGAAGGCTGGTGTTATTCTTTTCTTTTTTATGTGTTTGGTTAGTTTAGTTGATATTTTGCCTATAGAAGGTACTGGATTTTTTCTCTGGTGGTGTGGAAAGACTAATTTCGGGGCTTTCTTATGCAGTTCTTGGTTTAAAATTTTGTTCTTAACATCTACTTAATACCCTTAACTACTCAGTGGGTTACAACCCTTCATGGGTTTTAGTCGACTCGACAACATACCTCCACTGTTCTCTGTTTTGGGCAACCTCTTTCCAATTCTCCACGCCCATAGCTTTCAGGTCTCCCGCTATATTATCTCGCCACCGGAGTCAAGGGCGTTCGCGTGGTCTTCTTCCAGTTGGGAATTCCTCCCACACCAGCCTTATTGTTCTTTGGTCAAAATGTCTTCTGATGTGCCCTGCCCATTGGAGTCTTCTGGACTTTATTTCTTTTATGACGTTGGCGTCTGGGTCAAGTTCTTCGAGCTATTTGTTGGTACTTATCCTATATTGTCCTGATGCTTCATCCAGCACAGGCCCAAAGATCTTCCTTAGGATTTTTTTCCCAAACACGTAGTCTCTCTTCGTTTGCCTTTGTTATCGTCTACGTTTCGCTTCCATACATCATAATCGGTCGTATGATTGTTTTATAAACTTGTATCTTCGTACGTCTTGTTAGTTGTTTCGATTTTATAAGGTTTTAGAGGGCAAAAAGACATCTGTTGCCGGCCTGTATCCTATTGTTTATTTCTTGTGATCCGTCATTGTCTTCAGTTATTGTTGTTCCAAGATACTTAAATTCTCTAACGCGCTCAAAGTTATTAGTCATCAATGGTGATGTTCTGACCGATTCTATCTCTGCTTTGATTATTGCGGCTCATATGCATATATTTCGTCTTATTTTCGTTGATTAGGAGCCCCATCTGCTTCCTTCTCGAACCTCACGAAAGTCTCCTTCATCCTTAATCGGGTGTTTCCTATTAAATCAATATCGTCTGCATATGCCAATAGTAAGTTTGGTCCTTCTCTATGAAATATTGTAGTCGGTTTTTCGATTCTTGCACTTCTGATTATGTGCTCCAGAGCTAAGTTGAAGAGTTGTGGTGCAAGTGCATCTCCCTGTTTTAGTCCATTGTTTATTTCGAATGTCTCCGAGTATTATTATCCAACTCTCACCTTACATCGTAACCGTTCCATACACATCCGTATCAACCTGACTAGTTTTTTGGAAAGCCAAGTTCCTGCATCGCTGTCCGCAGTCTATTGAGAAATTCACACCGAGAATGCAGTACGGCTAAGATAGGGCAATACATTTCTAATGAGGAATAAACGCACAGGGTTGTCGGTCTTCATCAGCTGTTGATTGCTCTCAAGAGCGTCGCACAGGAACTGTGGCAACACTGAATGCGTATTCCTATCTTAACCGTACTGCAATCCCAGTGTGAATTTCACGTTAGCCCTGCATTCTCTATCAAGTGCTTGTTTAAAATCGATGAACATCTGATAAATCTCACAATCAAATTCCCAGCATTTTTCCATTATCTGTTTTATTGTGAATATCTGTTCAATAGTAGAGTAGTATTTTGTAGATTGGTGCAATAACCCCTTCTTTCCATTCATCTGGCATTGTTTCTTCTCGCCAAATGTATTGAATTAGCTTGTATTTAGAACTGTACAACGCTTCTCATCCCTGTTTTAAGCACTATGTGGGTATACCATCGCTACCTGGTGCCTTATTATTTTTAAGTTTTTTAATTGCCTGTGTTACTTCCTCTTATGTCGGGTATTGGTCTTCTATTTCAGCTGTATGTACTTCTATGTTTGATATATTTCTGCTAAACTGGTCGTCTAATAGTTGACAGGAGTATTCCTTCCAGGTTTTTAGGATATCCTTGTTATCAGTGATAAGCTGCCCACCGTCGTTTTGGAGGAAGTTTCCTGTTCTTGCTTGGTACCCGGTCTTGATCTCTAAAACTCCTTTGAAGAACTGTCTTGCTTGTTTGTTCTTTCTTTTTTCTTATATATCTCTGATTATTTGTTCATGATACTCCCTCTTCTTCCTTTTCATTAGTTTTCTTGTCTCTGTTTATACGATTCATTGTTGTTGTACGAGGGGTTTTGTAGCATGTTCCTTCTAGCCATATTTCTTTCTGTTTTGTTGTTCATCGTCATCGAACCATTTTTTGTTGTTTTCTTTTTGTGTCCTAGTATCTCATTTGATACGCTTGTCAGAGCTAATTTTATATTTTTCCAAACTGAGTCAATGTTGTTATAGTCCTCTGACTGTGTTAGAGCTATTTCTATAGCCTTTTAAAATTTCTGTTCTGTCTAATTATCACGTAGAACTTCGGTATTCCAAAATTGTGTTGGTATACTCTTGTTGATTTTTTGGGACGCTATTCTTGTTCTTATCTTCGTTTTTACCACAACATGATCCGTGTCTCCATCAGCCCCTCTGAGGCTTCTTACGTCTAGGCAGTTACTATCCATCCTGGCATTTACTAGAACATGATCGATCTGATTTCTTGTGACGTCGTCGTTGGAGACCCATGTTTCTTTGTGTATTTTCTTGTGTTCGAACATTGTTGATTTTATTAATAGGTTGTGGGACGCTGCAAAATCTATTAACCTTGTTCCATTATCGTTGATGACATCGTGAAGACTATGGTTACCTATTGTTGGTTTTTACGCTGCTTCCTTCCCAATCTTTGCATTGAAATCTCCTAAGATAATATGCATGTCCTGTTTGGGGAGATTATTTGTCAGTTCCTCTAGTTTCTTGTAGAGGTTATCTTTTACATTCTCTTCCTTTTCCTCTGTGGGTGCATGGCCAGCAACTAGGGAATAGCTATGTAGTTGTCCTTTGAGTCTGATATAACAGAGCGTTTCGTTAACGGGCTTGAATGTTAAGACTGACCCCACAAGACTTTCCTTGACTATAAAGCCAGTGCCAAATTGATGTTCTTGTTCGCTTACTTAATGCCCTTGATACTTGAATAACTATTATGTATCTTGTAACAATTTTTTTTATATTATAAGATTAGTAAATAATTAATATACCTGTTGGATTAAATTTTAAACCCACTAGTACTCATTACGGGCACGCCTATGGCCGTTTAAGTAAATAACTACCCTTGGCTAAATTTATTATCATAACGGTACTGGCACATTTCGTTGTCGGTATGACAAACGCAAATAACTGAGTTTATTATTATAAACGGGACCATTTTTTTATTGCAGCTTTGCCGAAACACAATGTTTTGAAAATAGACCGAAAGTCCCTGTTTCGTATCTGTTTCGATCTGTTTCGTATATAAACCTCCCAAGGAGTTCACTACTAAGATTCCGTTAGGTATTCCATCCTATTCAAAGCGGCAATGGTATTGCAATGTTTTATTGCCACTTTCCGTTTCAGTAATATTTCAAAGGATTGGTCGCGTTCACCAGAATTAATCCGAGTGCAATCCGATTAATTTGCGCTAAATAGCTGACAGTTTTTTTACTAGTGAACGACTGAATTTTGACATTCGATTGAATGTGTTCTGTGTTCCATTTGTTTGTTTTGATTCTAATTATTTATATATAACCTAGACAGTTTTCTTTTTAAGCATTAAACAATTAAACTGTGTCTAAACTAAAATGGATAATATTCTTGAAGATTTTTTGTTTGGGGACGAAATTATCCATCAATTTGCAAATGCCGTTATACATTTAGCGGATGTACCTACCTTAAAATATTCCAGAAGCAGTGGCGGTTTCTCCATAAGTGCACATGTGCACGTGAACCCCCAAAATTATTTTCACACAAACATTCATATGTAAAATTTCTCATCCTATAAATAACATTTTAATCTAACGATACAGTAATTGAGATCCGAAATCACAGATCCAAGGAGTATTTAAGTATGTATCTAATAGGTAATATTTAATTATTTTTATTCTCTTTCAAAGGAGAAACTTCACGGATGCGAGGCCTTAGACAGAACCTCTCGTTCACCGCTCTTACGGTGGTTCCTATCCCAATGACTTTTCATACGGCAAAATACAACTCACCGCCCGCCTTTCTTCCCCTATAGCCCACAAGCTTAGATGGCCATAAGAGCACAAGTTGGATGTGATCTTATGGTGTTTTTAACGTGCACGGCACACGTAGATTCATTTTAATTTTGCTTTCGTGAAGTTCGAATTTCGGAACAATATTAAGAATGGAGGGATTTGTGGATGTGAATGTTAGCATGGAATATTTAAAATCAATTAAATTTTCTTTATTATATTTAGAAGAAAAATTAAAAATGTCGAAACCAAATTTGTTTATTAAGAATGTACCAAAGTGCAAAGGTCGGGATTATAAATGATTATTTAAAATGGAAATTTATGAAAAAACTTACAAATTGTGTAGGTATGCTACTATTCTACTATCAATACTTTTTACCGCTTTCCGTGTTTCCTACATATTTGGAGAAGAGGAAGCATAATGAATAAAATAGACGATACGATTTTAACTATCCGGGGCAGTCCACTTAAGTAAATTTTTGATTAAAAATAATTTAAAAGATGATTTTTCTGAAATAATTTGAATTCTTCAATTACTTGTTACGATGCCAGTGACAACTGCAGAAACAGAACGATGCCTCTCTGCATTGAAACGTGTCAGTGTCAAAACTTTCCTTAGAATGGCTATGGGCTAGGATCGACTAACTGCACTCGCAATGTTTTCAATTAAAAAAAATGATTCAAGAAATTCCAAATTTTACTGAATTGGTCTGTGAATAATTTATCTAAAAAAACAGGCGACTGACTTTCGTTACAAAACTTGCTTGTAACATTTAAACACTAAATTATAATAAATAGTCAATAAAATATATTATTTATTGTAATTTTTAATAAGGTCCTTTGATTTTACAATTTGACGACAATCAAAATATTTTACCTACGAAAATATGGCCTCAAGGTCTTTTTATATCTTAATATTATGTGTGCACCCCCAATATTTTACACCAGGCGCCGCCACTGTCCAGAAGAATGAGATGAAATAATAACAAGGAATTAAAATTATTTTAAATATACATAAACCATAATTCAATATCCAATTTAGAGAACATTTTCGTATGTACAGAACTACTTTCCAGGTAAAATTGTATAACAAATTAATAACATCATGTAGTATATTATATTGTTATATTTCCAGGGACTATTTAATTGTATTGGTCATATCCACCAATTTGAAAACGGAATAATTCTATTGGAAAAAAATTAATGTTTAGGATTTGGATGCTAAGTAAACCAGAGAATTTGTTGCTGGAGATAGGTTTGGTTTGCGAAGAGCTCCGGACATAAGATTTTCACCCAAGTAATATAGAATTACAAAAAAATTGGAAATAACTAATCTTGAATATCAATGTTTATATTGAGTTTAATTTTATTGTAAATATTCTATAATATAATTTTATTGTAAACATTGTATTAACACATTTGTGGGCACATCTTCATATACAGACAGTAATTTCCCTTTGTAAGTCCATGCATATCCCAGGCAACCAACTGACGTCATATAACGTCGAGGAAACGTCAGTTTTGGTTGAATATATACACGTGTTTGAAAATTACGTCATATAGACGTCTTTTGTAGGTGATTTTAAATACGTAAGATTAATGACGTTAAAATTACGTTTAAAAAACGTTTTCGTTTCAGACAGTTTAAGTCTGACGTCACAAAATTGGGAGGAGCTTGTTTGTATTACTCCAAACAATTTCGTTAAATAATTTTCATAAGAAATTTCTCATTTATTGTTTACGTGGTTTGTGTCTTGTCTGATAAAATAAGACTTTTCATTTAGATATTTAGTTGAAGAAACGTGTTAATTAAGAGATTTGTATTCGTTTTTGCTCAGTGAGTTAGTTTAATGAAGTATTCTTCTTGACAACTGTTTGAGGTTATGTTTATTTTCTGTTAATGAACTATGTGTTATCGAGTAATTTGTTAATAAATTATTTATTAGTTTGTATGTTTTTCAGTTTTCACACAGTAAGTAGGTATACTTATATAAATAGTGAAAATAGTGAAGAGCTGGTACAATCATGCATAATCAATGCTAGATTGCTTCTAATGCACAAGCGATCTTAAAATGGTAGTATATCTTCGACACATGGGACGTAGACCTATAGGTTTCATGTTACCTATTTTTTATACTACCTATTTTGAAACATCTGAGAGAGGTCACTTTTTGAAAGTATTAAAGACGTGATTTTACCGACGTATAAAAGTCGTCACCCTTTAGACGTTTCAAAATCGTCACAATTATGACGTCAAATCGATGAGACAAATACACGTGATTTTCAACGTCGATATTACGTCATCGAAACACGTCAATTGTTCATTTTATGACGTGTTATCTACGTTATAAAAACGTCGTTTGGTTGTCTGGGATGTAGTTTTATCTGCGAATGGGTTAATTGTAAATTGTAATAAATAAAAATTTTGTGTGAATCAATAAAAAACTGGTTTGTTTGAAAATAAATGTAGTACAAGTGTGTTCATATTATTTATTTTCATGCTTAGATAAAAACTAAATGTATTGTAACACAACCTTTCGTATATCTTCCTCCTCCATTGAAATTGTTAACAGAATTAATAAATTTGCAGAATTTGCTAACAAGAATTGTCCCTCCATTCTTTTTTTAATAAGCCTCTTCGTCCTTAGCCTTCCTAGTATTTGGTTGTGGCTCTAAAATTGCATTTGTTTCACTGAGAGCATCTAAAATGTCTCTCAATCATTATTTCGTTTGACATAGCCATACTCATAGAAATAATTTTATCTGTATTGATGGTATTATCAGAGAACAACGAACACATGGTCATGGTGTTATCATCTACAAATAGGGCTTCCATGTCTTCAAAGTGCTCCCAACCAACAGTACCTTATGCTGCTTTGTTTTCTTTTACTGTTTTAAAGTGAGCCTTCTCATTTCAGAATGTTTTATCGAATACAGGTTCAGATAATATATTGTAACCATGCAAAATAATTATTTTTTCCCTTTATAGGATGCCAGCTGAAATAAGCTGAAAATTTGTTAATAGCTTAACAGTGTCTAGTCGGACAAACTTTGATGTATGGGAACACTGGAACAGGGGAAGATTTAATTGTGGAACGTGTCATCCTGACAAGTTTATGATTGTAAAACTAGCAGGTTGTTTTTAAGTTTATGCAATAGCAAACTTTTAATAATATATGAAAAAATTTTTGTCTGAAAAATATGTTGGGCATTTTAATAAGTCCGACACATAGAACATGTCAGAGGATAGGAACTATATTGGTGGTAAATAGCAGTCTGATTTTTGCATGAGAGTTTAATGAAAGCGTAACAAATCAATTAAAAGTTCTGTCTGACACAATACATGGGATGTTTTCATAGTCTGACGTTCGAAACCTGTAACCTGTTCCACAATTAAAACTTCCCGTTCCAGTGTTCCTGTACATCAAAGTTTGTCCGACTAGACACCGTTAAGCTAATAACAAATTTTCAGCTTGTTATTAATAAACTTTCTTTTGGTACGCAGGATCCAGGCCTATTAACTGTTTGTGTGTGTGTGAGTGTGAGTGTGTGTGTGTGTGTGTGTGTGTGTGTGTGTGTGTGTGTGTGTGAGTGTGAGTGTGTGTGTGTGTGTGTGTGTGTGTGTGTGTGTGTGTGTGTGTGTGTGTGTGTGTGTGTGTGTGTGTGTGTGTGTGTGTGTGTGTGTGTGTGTGTGTGTGTGTGTGTGTGTGTGTGTGTGTGTGTGTGTGTGTGTGTGTGTGTGTGTGTGTGTGTGTGTGTGTGTGTGTGTGTGTGTGTGTGTGTGTGTGTGTGTGTGTGTGTGTGTGTGTGTGTGTGTGTGTGTGTGTGTGTGTGTGTGTGTGTGTGTGTGTGTGTGTGTGTGTGTGTGTGTGTGTGTGTGTGTGTGTGTGTGTGTGTGTGTGTGTGTGTGTGTGTGTGTGTGTGTGTGTGTGTGTGTGTGTGTGTGTGTGTGTGTGTGTGTGTGTGTGTGTGTGTGTGTGTGTGTGTGTGTGTGTGTGTGTGTGTGTGTGTGTGTGTGTGTGTGTGTGTGTGTGTGTGTGTGTGTGTGTGTGTGTGTGTGTGTGTGTGTGTGTGTGTGTGTGTGTGTGTGTGTGTGTGTGTGTGTGTGTGTGTGTGTGTGTGTGTGTGTGTGTGTGTGTGTGTGTGTGTGTGTGTGTGTGTGTGTGTGTGTGTGTGTGTGTGTGTGTGTGTGTGTGTGTGTGTGTGTGTGTGTGTGTGTGTGTGTGTGTGTGTGTGTGTGTGTGTGTGTGTGTGTGTGTGTGTGTGTGTGTGTGTGTGTGTGTGTGTGTGTGTGTGTGTGTGTGTGTGTGTGTGTGTGTGTGTGTGTGTGTGTGTGTGTGTGTGTGTGTGTGTGTGTGTGTGTGTGTGTGTGTGTGTGTGTGTGTGTGTGTGTGTGTGTGTGTGTGTGTGTGTGTGTGTGTGTGTGTGTGTGTGTGTGTGTGTGTGTGTGTGTGTGTGTGTGTGTGTGTGTGTGTGTGTGTGTGTGTGTGTGTGTGTGTGTGTGTGTGTGAGTGTGTGTGTGTGTTTGGCATCAGACAAAGTCTATTTGCCACAGACTATAAGTAATGTAAGAAAGATCAAATGTCTACTTTCGTCCTAATCACAAAATTAACTAATATGTCATAGACTCTTTTATCAAATGAAGCAAGGAGTGCTGAAATATTTACTGGAAGAGGAAATTTTATATTATTTAATTCCGTCATTAGTCCCAATGTTTCAAGTGTATATTTAGTGCAGTCGAAAAATATATGGTTTAAGTCACCTATCGACATATTATTGCAAGAACATAAAGGCGAATCTATTATATTTATTTTGTGTAAGTGTGCCGGGAAACGACCATGATGTAATTTCAACCTAGTAATGATTGAAGAATATCGTCTGGATACAGGGAAGGTGAGATGAGGAATGTTCTTTGGCAAATCTCTATGTATCCTATATTAGTGACTTTGCGATTTTATTAACTGTTTAACTCAAGCAGATTCCAATTTACCAGCGAATATAAATCTCATTCAAAATTCGGCATATCTATCTAGGTACTCCTCATTAACTAAATGAAATCTTACCAGAATAATAAACATTTACTACCAGAACAAGAAAATTTTGATAATAAATTAAAGATTCAGTCAGCTATAGAAATGTTTCAACTAATAAAATGCAAAGGGCCTAGCCGGGTAAGATGATGAAAAGTGCCCCCAACTCGATTCGAATTCCATATGTCACCGTTTAGCATATATAGTGAAACTAACTTTCTGAAATTTTTAGCCCCCTAGGTGGTCATGTGACCCACCTAGAGCCTAATTAAGCTTTTTAGATTTTTATTTTTTATCTCAGCTGCATCGAGAACAAGCGAAAAACTTTAAATAAAAAATTTGTAAGAGTTAAAAAGTTCTGTGCGAAAAATTTTTTTTTTAATTTTTGGCGGGAAATTTAAATTTTAGAAGGATTTTAAAATTTTAAATGAGTATAAAAAAATAACTAAGACATTCGTTTTCACGAAAAAAATATATAACGTGTATTTTTGCATAATATTTCACCCCGAATTTTCTCAAATTTTTAAAATTGGTGAAACGCACCTTCAAAAATAAAAAACTGCATTTTTTTGTTTTTTTTTTCGTTTTTTGATACAATTTTATACGTATTTTTCAAAAAAGGTAACCGTCACTGGAGCAGGTAAAAAATTTAAAAAGAATTGGGGTTTGCTTAATAAAAATTTTTTGTAACACCATCCATTTTCAGGATACAAGGCGTTGAAGAAAACAAAATTTTACACATTTTTTACGATTTTGCCGAAACTACTGGCAACATTGTAATTAAACTTGGCGGGTTTTAAGAGGTAGTTATTGTGCATGTTTTGACATACAATTAAGGATTTGGTATTCTTTATTGGCGCGCTTAGGGGTAATGGTCTGAAATTTTCAAAGAAAATAAGATAGTACGCCACTGACATATTTCAAATTAACAATCATTTTTAAATTCCTCATTCAATTTGCGATAAAAAAACTATCTTATCATTTTTTCATACGAGGCGCCGTTTTGCTGCAAAAAATAAAATATCTTAACGCTTCCAAAGTATTCGAATTAGTTTTTATAATGGACGTACGAGTTTACGTATGTAGATGTAGAAACTACTAATAGAAGTTCGAATACTTTGTAAGGGTTAAGATATTTTATTTTTTGAATAAAAATGGCGCATCGTATGAAAAAATAGGAAGATAGATTTTTTGTCACAAATTAAACGAGGAATTCAAGAAGGATTGTTAATTTGAAATATGTCAGTGGCGTACTATCTTTTTTCTTTAAAAAGTTCAGACTATTACCTGTAAACGCGCCAATGATAAATATAAAATTCTTAATTGTATGTCAAAAAATGCACAACTACCTCTTAAAACTCGCCAAATTTTATTACAATGTTGCCAGTAGTTTCGGCAAAATCGTAAAAAATGTGTAAAATTTTGTTTTCTTCAACGTGTGTATTGAAAATGGATGGGATTACAAAAAATTTTTATTAAGCAAACCCCAATTATTTTTCAGTTTCTTACCTATTCTAGTGACGGTATTACCTTTTTTGAAAAATATGTATAAAATTATATCAAAAAAACGAAAAAAAAACGAAAAAATGCGGTTTTTTATTTTTAAAGGTGCGTTTCACCGATTTTAAAAATTTGAAAAAATTCAGGGTGAAACATTATGCAAAAATACACGTTATATATTTTTTTCGTGAAAACGAATGTCGTAGTTATTTTTTTATACTCATTTAAAATTTTAAAATCGTTCTAAAATTTAAATTTCCCGCCAAAAATTAAAAAAAAAATTTTCGCACAGAACTTTTTAAATCTTACAAATTTTTTATTTAAAGTTTTTTGCTAGTTCTCGATGCGGCTGAGAAAAAAGAAAGTAAAAACCTAAAAAGCCTAATCAGGCTCTAGGTGGGTCACATGACCACCTAGGGGCTAAAAATTTCAGAAAGTTAGTTTCACTATATATGCTAAACGGTGACCTATATGGAATTCGAATTGAGTTATGGGCACTTTTCATCATCTTACCCGGCTAGGCCCTTTAGAAGATTAAAATTTGATACAGAAAATATTCGATTGGCGAACCTTGTATTTTACACAATTTTCTAATATAGAAGGCAATGTTCTGGATAAATCCAATATTGAGTAGGTATACTAAATGAAGAAATTAATAATATAACGGTGGGTGGAAAAGAACAATTTTTTTTTATTTAGCTAATGCCTTGAAAACTTATAATGGCCATTGGCATGGTAGGTACGGTAAATTTTTGCAGTTAGGTACCTAGTGTCATGTGTAGTGTGTGTGTTAAGTAAGTGTCTTGTTACTTTGCAAAGTCGACGTCATTGTCTTTGCAAAGAGACGCTATTTGTATCCAAACGCCTGCGGTCCCTCCGGTGAGTAAATAAAAAATTTGAAATAACTAATATTGAGTATTATGGTATAGGTGTATGTACCTACCTACCTACCTATATTAAATTGAATTTTATTGTAGGTAAATATTAATTATAAATAGTACCTAATCAATACCAATTTTTATAAAATTTGTGAATTAATTAAAAACTGGATTGTTGGAAAATAAATGAGGTAGGTACCTACAGATATTGTGTTAATATTTCTAATAACTATAATTAATAAAAATAAAAAAAACACATAAATATTTGTAACTTAATTTAGATAATAACTATATACTATTGTGTTTTCAATTTATCAATCAAAAGCAAAATGAAAATTAAATTAAATTTTTTTTAAATAACGCGGGCACATAAATTTGATACACCCTGTATATTGAGCTGTAAATATTTATTAGAATTTAGTTTGGATGTAAGTGGATTTCTCTTTTAATGAGCTTTCCGATGAACCATTAAAGACTTTTGTGAATAATTAAAGTGAATAGGACGATGTATTTAGATTTAAAATGGAAATAGATTGTTTATTACGAGAACTATAGAATCCACAGGTAGATGTAATTATCACTTTCTGGGAAAGTGGTTTAAAAAGAAAGTTTGGAATTTTAATATTTGTTTCAACCCGAGTAAATGTTGTAGAGTTTCCCCGAAAGTAATTAAGGATGGTCGGAATAATTTTGAAAATGACTGTTGTTTGTCGAATGGAAAAGATTGTTTCTGATTCTTGGCAAGTTGGAAGGGGAAAAGTGGTTTGAATGATTGAGAGAGTTTGAAAAAGAAGTCAGTATGTTATTTGGCAGCGCTGAGGAGCGGTCGACGTTTTGGTGGATAAGTAGTTAGCAAATACCAGTGGTTGTTTGATAGTGGAGAATAGTGTTGAAAAGTGGAACGAGAGACAGATCAAATTGAGACGAAATACCTCTTTGATTCTGTATTATTGTGAGAAGGAGAGCAGATAATTTTTGGAGTTTTGTTTGAATCGAGTACGTGTCAAAAGAGGCCCGGCTTGTTGGAGAATTGGTGCTGGTATGCTGATAGTTTTGAAGCTGGAGAACGGAGAGGGCTTTGATGAGTAGCCTTTAACATAGTCAACGAGGGAGAGCTGTTTTGGGTCACGAGAAGACATCAGAGTGAGTGAAGCAAAAGGTCAGTCAACTTATGTGAAAGATATTTTTATGTTCGGAAACTAAAATTTTGAGTAAAAGGCATATGAATTAAAATTCCAATATTTCTAAAAGTAAATAGGAAGTATAGCTAATCTTGCGAATACATAAATTTGTTTTGTTTTAGTTTGTTTTACCAAAGTCATCGGGAACAAACCGATAAATTGTTTTTTTTTTAACTATAATAAATTTAAGGGGTAAAGATTTCATTCGGACATCTGTGTCCACAGGTTTTAGATTTGATAGATTTTAGAGTATTGATTTTGACAAATAAAAGACAATTCTGTATGTTTATTTTAATATTTTGCTTTATTTCTTTTCCCTATTTTATCCCGATTAGGATCAACTAAGAGATACTGAACCCACGAGAGAAGATAAGTATAACGTGAGATAATTTAGATTTTTTTTTAATATCGTAAAAAGGCACCCTGAGATTTTTTATTAATTTTTATGTATGATTTGCGACAATTAAATAATTAATCAGATAAATAATAATTAATATAAAATTAATAAGAAGCAGATCATAACAATACATACATATTATTAATACTAAAATAACAACTACAAGTATTTACAATAAATTACATACAATAATTATTGTATTTAAATTCCATTTCAATTAAATTGGCCATTTTCCTTTGAACTTAATTTTAAAGTTGGCGGGATTCAGCTATCACAGCACAACAAATTTAAGGCTGAATAAAATGGCGACCGCTTCCAATCCGAGTAATTCAGCGCACCGTTCACTAGTAAAAGAGCTTCCAAGCCGCCTGCAAGCAGCCTCCAAGCTCTCTGTCTGGTGAACGCACCCAATAACCTTCCCTTCTGAAACCACCGTTAGGTTCCTTGACTTAGTCTTTCGGCATCTTTATAAAATACCGCTACCTTACATAAAAACTAAACTAGGTCGGTTCTTTTTTTTGGAGTTCCATTTTTTAAGTAGGGATATCTCCCCACTTTTTTAGAGGGAAAGATCGCAAAGATTGCGAAGAGAAGGACTTATCGGCTGAGTAGCTGGAAGTAGAGACGTGTGTCTCTAGTACCTCATATCTTATCTACCATATACCTTATCTGCAATATATCTTGGGAGTGAGAAGTCACTCTATGATCTTATGATCTTATCTGAGTGGTATTCACTCGCTTATCGTATCTGTATTTGGATCTAACACCCGATTAGATTCAAATTACCATATAACTTCAGTGCTTGCTTACTAGTTAAAGTAAATATAGAGTCAGTGCAATTTAAGAGGTAGAGTAACTGTAAGTGTCTTAATTATACTACCTACAACTATTTCCAAAAATAGAGCCATCTATGGGCTATCTACCTCAAAAATATCTTCATCTGTGGTTAAGGCTAACCTCGGATGTAATCTCATCAGCGATTTCATTAATAGAATTTTTTATTCATTACATAAGAACTTTTCATTGTCAAACCTTAAGTACAAACATTCACTAATTCATTAATAGCTGTGCGATTGGCTTTTTGTTTATAAAACCAAGTGCGGGGTGATTTTTGATCTTTGAACAGTAAACGTTTGTCAACTTTGTATGCTTTGCATTTAATTTTATTATATCTTTGTACTTTATATTTTCTATCAATCATTAAATTTACCATATCAGTTATCTCGAGATAAGCCCTAAAACAGTAAAGAGAGATTTTTCATGATAGATGCTTGATTTGATTTTTTTTAATTCATAACCAGGCTCTCTTTACTGTGTTTTTAATTGTGCATGTTTTTGTCATAATATGATACTTGTATTTATTCTATCCTAATTATTGTCTATTTCTAACTGTACACAACAACACGTTAATTGTTGGTGCAGTTTTGATTGGTGTATATTGTTTTCTCTTTATTTCTTGTGTTTTTTTGGGATTCACCCTTCTGGTGAACCATTTGTACAATATATTGTTTTTTGTTTATGTCACGAGTTTTATTTATCTACTCCGAATAAGTTCCCTGATAAGAGATTACCTCTAAATATTTACTAATTAACTGTCTATATCTTTTCTTGTATTTGGTCTCAGAACCTCATTATCTTTCCTTACCTACCTGTTTTCGTTTCTTAATTTTCCCCTTGCAACCCCAAAAAGTTAAGTGGCGCCCTGTATCTCTTCTCTTATCTTAGGTAATTTGACCTATCTATCTTTTTATCTGTTTCTCTCTCTTCTCTAATCTACCTTCTTTTGTCTTATCTTTACCTATTTCTTCTATTGACTCCCTTCCACGTTCCAAAAGCTAGTTTCGAACCCACGACTCGCTTTCCACCTACCATCTGGCTGCCGTCGCAGTGTCTCCATTGGTGACCTTTCTAGCACCATCCAAAAAAAAGGTTTCCGAGGTTACAATCTCATTATTAAATGAATTTAGTGCTATCATTTGCTTACTATCTTACTACTTACCAAGTAAGTTTTACTGTATTTAAGTGCCTATTTTGTAAGATTATTAATAAACTTACAAATATAAAACTGTTGAAAATTTAATTATTTAGTACCAACGGAATTCTCAGTATATGAAACATCTCAAGAATATTTATTTTCCTTCAAGTCCTCTAAAATGTTCCATCACATTATACCGTTCATTTGGAATAAGAGAGTTACATCTCAAAATGTTAAAGTTTTTTTTATTGCATCGATACCTTCCAAATAATGACTTCTACTATGGAAAAAATAGTTACATGTGTAAGTACACTAGTCTCCGAGAGATGGCAGATGTAACTCTTTGGTTTTCCCCTAACTTCTTCTACAGAACGTTATTCGCTTTAGAGAATACAGTTAGGTATATCTTGGAATATAATAGACAAAAATAAGTTAATTTAATTAAATGGGTGATTCATTTTGGAATATAGAGTTATAAGTAAAAATACAAATATGTACAACCATTTTTCTTAAAAATTATAACACTAAAAGTGAACAGTATGTTCTGATAGAAGGATACTTTCTTAGTTGTAACTTTTTTTTGGATAATTCATCATAAAATAGAAGAAATATAATGTGCGTAAAAAGTTTTGTGAAATGTAACCTTATTCTTCAAAGTTATTTTGTTATAGGTATGTGAATTATCTTTTTTTGCATTGGGTAAATTATTATAAATTAAACTGTAGTATTATTTAAGGACTAATTTAATTTAACAACAAATGCTTGTTGTTTTTAATAGAGAAACGCAATGTTTTCCTGAATACCATTTAAGTTTTCACAAAAATTTGTAAAGAGAAACAATTATTACTATTATTGCTTTATGTTTCATTTTGTGTTGTATACGGGATACGATTTTAATGTTTTATTAATAAGTTTTATTAAATCATAATTGATATAATGGCATTTTTAATAATACTTTATTAAAACAATTCCTAAAATGTAACGTTATGAGCAAACATAGTGTCTTAAGGAGATCATATTTCTTTATTCAAGAAGGTTATATCTAAGTTTTTTCTAAACCTGATCTCTTAAAAAATGCCAGAGAGCGATAAAAAGCTCAGAAATCTATCATACTCAATCATTAAATATGTATTAAATCCTATAATATCAATAAACACTGCACAAAATAAATAAAATAAACTAATATGAATCTTAAAACCTTTTAACTATTTATAATGGGAAATAAGCAAGGGCGGCTCTGGCAGGGAGGCGCTAGGGGCACTGCCCTCCCGCTAGCTCACTTAATGTAGTAGATATTTCATACAATTTATTTTGAATGAATCTTTCTTTATTTAAAAAGCTAATAAATATTCAGTCGATGCGACGAGATGCTGCAAAAAGTATACAAATACTAAATACGTAATTTAACACTGTTCACCCGCACCATTGATTAAAAACTACTACACAGTGTAGTTTTTAATCAATGCCCGCACCCGATGATGGGCTCGTTTTCGAGCGACCGCGGTCACTGTTGTCAAGTTAGAAAAATATTGGGCGGTAGATGATGACTTGCCGTGTGCGAAAAAAGAAATATCCTCAGATTCAGGTAGTAACTGGCAACGTTACGGTATTTGCCTTAGCAATCGGTATCGCATCAACATACTTCACTCCGGACACAGCCCGAGCTTAGTTTTCGGTCTGTTAACTAAGTGTACAATTCTTAATTCTGAACTCATTATTGTTAATATCCGATAATTCGATATGGCAACAAATATTAATAGTGTAGGTACACTTTATTAAGGCAAAAATACTTTGGACTTCGAAAATTTTTTAAATACAAAACAATTAGGACCTTCTAGACCAAAATTGGACATAATTCAGTCGGGACAAAGTGATAATAGAACTTTTAATCCAAAATGCAATGAGAAACATTATTTGTTAGCAGATTGGTTATATCGCTTCTCACTTCTATTGTTTTAAGTGTTTATTGTTTTCAGCACAAGTGGGCGAAGCTTGGACTATCCGGGGTGTAAACGATAAAGCATATCTCAGGGAAATTTAAAAAACAGCGTTAGCTCCAAACATATTCTACTATTGTGTTGATTGCCAATTATTAGGGTCAATAAATATTCAATCACAGTTAGACTCGGCTTTTAGAAGATCAATAAAGGAACATAACGAAATAAGAGGTCACGATGAAAGTTTGACATCTACGAATCCTGGAGTATTTCGGAGACTTATCAACTTAATGGAAGAAGTTAACACTATGTGGCAAAAACATTTAACCAAAAACAATACAACCTTTTTGGAAACTTCAAAAATTATTTAAAACGAACTGCTATTGTTTCCGATATTGTTTCCAATATTTCTAGTCTTTTGTTGGCTCTTCTCATGTTGACTCTTTTGAGCATAAAATGGTAAAACTCTTTTTTACTAACTTAATTGTTAATAATTTCGTATTTGCCGCTCAAAATAAAAGTGCCCCACCGTTATTTTTACTCACGAGCCGCCACTGGAAATAAGCCACAATATTATTAAAAAATGATTTTTATTAACGTTTCGACGCCCAAATCGGGTGCCGTTGTCAAAGTACAAAATACTACTAACATAAACAAAAATGTTGTTGCTTAGTAAAAAAATTCTTCTAATAATTTATTTAATTTGACTCATTTATATCGGCAATTCAGATACATATAATACATTTTAAAGTAGAAGACTTTAAAATGATATTGCCAATATTTATGAGTTGCGTTCCTGGGACGACTTTAAAAAATGCCACAAGAAAATAGCTTCTGAACAACCTTAAAACCTTTCTACTGAAAAAGTGAAAATTCATAGTTATAACCCTCTTCTTCCAAATGAACGATATATGAATCTATAAAAAAGTTAGTGGTTGAATGTTTTGGGAACATTATAGACTTAAGTCGACTTTACATTACATGATTTATCATGTGATTTGTCATATGATTTGATCATGGAGTGAAATTTACATGTTTACACTGTGTGATTTGTCATATGATTTTGCATTGTTTATACGGCTCGTTTTGTCATAAGCATTGTCATGCGGCTCGTCATGGGAAAAATCATATGACAAATCACATGATAAATCATGTAGTGTAAAATCGACTTTAGTCCTGATGAGATGCCACATGCGCCTCGAGATGAATGGTGAGCAGCGCGTCGAGATGACTGGCGAGCAGCGAGTCTTCACTATATCCTTTCCCTAAGGGCCAAACCAGACGGGCCACTCTGCAGCGCTACTCTGTCGATCCACAAAGCAGCTTCCGATGATTGACCGTGGGTTCTTATGTGAAGTGGACGTCGCACCCCAGACGAGCGACTGTGGCCAGCCACAGTCGCCGAGCCTCACTGCTAGTGGCAAAACCCATTCAGACGGACCACTTTTGTAGCCGCCACAAATATTGAACGAGAGTTTACACGGTGAGCACGTAAAATGAATTTTGATTCCGATAGATTTTTAATTGAATTCCAAAACAGACTGGCTATTAGGGATACAAGAACCCGAGGGTATAGTTATAGGGCATTGAAAGGACAAGCGTGGGACGAGATCTCTGAATTATTTATTCCTAATTTTAAAGAAGGTAGCCCTATCGAAAAGAATAAATCCGGTAAGCAATATTTTCTCTATTTATATTTACATTTTATTATACATTCTGACGAGAAAGAAGACTTTCCTCGTCTGAATCCATCACTGAACTGAACAAAACAAATACTCACAATCTTGTTTGTTTATTTATGTTAAATAGTGGTCTCCTTAAAAACAGGACGTCGTTCACTCAGTTGTAATGGGAATCTTACTATTTGTGTGTGTGTTTTTTGTGTTGAAAATTGTATCAAACTATTTTACGGCTGATGTACTGGTTACTGGTTCATTTTTTATGTGCTTCTTTCTGTGATGTGATATAGCTGCTTTTGTCTGGTTATTTTTAATTCCATTTATGGAGTTTATTGGTATTTTTTCAAAAGGGTAGAAATTTTATAAAATATTTAAAACTATGGAGTTTACAAACACTGACTTTGACGAACACACTTTTTTAAAAGATTATTAGCCGATAAGTTTTTAATCATTTGAACAACCTTACTATTATTTCTCACTCATTACATTAAACGCCGCACCCTTCCAAACGATCCACTTCGCAGCGTAGTCGCCGGCGCTAGAAAATCGCCTGTTTCAGCCACTTGGATCCACAGAGTAGCGTTGCAGGGTGGCGCGTCTGGTTTGGCCCTTAGAGTAGGAAATTTTACTCTTTGACGAGTAAAATTCACGACTCTAAGACAGAAACCATTCATACTGACTTTATTTTTATTTCATAGGTGGCAGCAATGTACTACTTAATATTTAAAAAAATGCGGTTCGTTTAAAATAATAAATATTTTTCGAGAAATGTGTAAAGAAATGTGTATCAAAGAAATATGAAGAAATAATGTGTATAACTGTTAAAACTTTATTATATCCTCCGCTTGTTACTAATGTAGGTATATGTAACTTCAAATCTATCAAGAAGATAGATGTCTCAGAAATACTATTCAGTTTGATAACTTTCAAATACCTGCATCATGAGCAGCTGTATCATATTATATACATCCCTTTTCAACAACTAAATACGATAGATAATATTAAATTCTATGTTCTTCATATTCATACCTATTCCTCCAATGTGGGAGGTATGGATGGAATATCTGAATATGGACTGGTGTGGTAAGCCTTGTAGACCCTTCGGAAAGTTCAAATACGATAAGCGCTTGCGTGTACTAGGGTGGGGTATATACCTACTTCACCACTATTCTAGCAGTCTGTGAACGGAGCCGGGCGGGTGTGAGAATTTATATTATCGAATTCGTATAATCCCTATTAAATTAAAAATAACTCTAAATACAACATTAGTCCGTAATTTGGTGTTGATGTTAAGATTCCTCCTATAAGCCTTGAGAATTCTACATAGAAGAACATCGAATAACAAAGCAATATGTGTTGGCTGAATTCTAACCTATACATTCTTCCAGTGACAGAATGGCAGATTAGGGCTCTTGTAACCATTGAATTATTGTGATATGGACTAGATTTTTAAGTTCCTGTTCAATACCACAGAAAAATATCTTATGCATATATAGACTGGTATCTGTAGTTAGTGAAAAAGTGAAAATAATTTGCTGTTGCCTGATTGAACTGTCATGTAAAAAGTAAACAACTGACCAATGTAAAGGTAAGGTAACTCCTTAATTTTCATTTTTAAGTGAATCATACTATTTTTTTTATTGTCTTCCACAGTATTTGTGCTATAAGTGTTGTTTTTGTTTTGTTTATGTCATTAAATTGAGAAAGCAGGTAAAATTCTTGACATTTAGGAATTCAACTTTGGGTTGTGTTTTGCATATGTTTTGTTCTCGGCTATTCCTATTGCTACTTCCGTACTTTTTGTATTAATTAGTGGTGGAACAGATAAAAAATAGTTATATATTTGTGCAAAATATATTTATATAAACATTATTTTGGTGTAAGCATTGCATGAAGGCATTCAGGTTTTTCCGCGGTGTTGCCACATACGCAGTTTTGCCATTTAATCTGGAAATTAATAGAAAATCCACCCTTAGGCAATATAATCTGGGCAACGTATGCCTAGCCTATGTATATCTAATACTGAGAACTTTATATCCATATTAGTTGTTATGTTTGTACATAAGAGAATATTTTCCTAATAAGAAAATTTTTAAAACTGGTGTTTTCATTTAGCGACATAGATTGCTCACACCTTAACAAAGGTATCAGTAGATTGTTTTATTTTAAATTTATTTATTAATGGTTACAACCATTTATAAAAAAATCAATAAGTTAAAATACCAATTACAATAAATAGATACAAAAAATACAAATTACACAAACAATTATACCTAAGGACATTATAACCTAACTGCTAATCTTACTTGATCTAAGAAATAATTGAAAATGTCTATATTACACATCGCTAGTAAGCTATTAGTGTTCCTAAGCAATCTGACCAAGTCAATACCATATCCATAATTGGTTCGGTGTGCTTGTAAAGCAAAAGTGGAATGAGATCTAGGTGGAACATAAATCGTTAAATGTTGAAGGAGGTCAGGACAATCCATTCAGTTTTTTAAAAGTTTAAATAGAAAAAGATAATCTAATACCTCTCTACTAGAAGACAAAGAACAGTAATCAGTTAACAAAAGCATACCTGTGTAAGAATAAGGAGTGGAAAGCTTGAAAGAACAGTACATGAGGAACTCTCAAGTATTTCAGTATGAGCCAAAGTGTAAAAGGTGACCAAACAACAGAACAGTACTCTAGATTGTGACCGAACCAGAGAATTAAACAGCAACTTCAATGTCTGCAAGTTGTTAAAATCAGATGAGTGTCTTTTAACAAAACCAAGCTGTTTCAGTGCTTTAGCAGAGATATATTCTACATGCTCACCAAAAGATAAATCAGACTGAAATATAACACCAAGATCTTTATAACTAGATACTTTTTGTATATGAGTGCGGAGTAACTAATAAGAAAAATCAATTTTATGAAAAGTTTTGCAAAAAGATAGTAGGTACATTACTTTTAGAGAGATTCAAATTTAATTTATGATAAGAACAATGGTCTTTTTTTTTCTGGAAGCCGTCTGTTGTGAACTGGTTGTACTGCAGCCACTTGGCTTATTGTACATATGAAACCCATTCCAGAATTCTGGAACCCTGTACCAGCTTGTACAGGTCTAGTGGGTGGGTGCCATATATATTTGGAGTCACTTCGATGTCTCCGAAAAGTGTTTGCCGCCTCCAATCCAATGCTTCACAGTCATGCAAAATATGGTTGACTGTTTCAGGTTCTCTGTTACAGAGTCTGCAGCTCAAATCTCCATGAAACAGCCCCATTGTATGCAGGTGACCCTTAACTGGCGCATGTTCATTGAGAAGACCTGTTATGACTCTGAGCTGATTCCTGCTTGTTTTCAGCAGTAACTCAGCCCTACTAGCACATGTCCGTCCGATATACATCTTGCCATGTGTTTGACCAGGTACACTCTCCCAGTGTGAGTTGTGTTGGCTTCGGATCCAGGCCTTTTTTTCGTTCACGGACAGTGCTTTTTGGCACTCCCACGGCCGGCTCTGGACCCAGGTATTTTGTAGCTGATGCTCTCTTGGCAAGTGCATCAGCTCTTTCATTGCCATATATGCCCCGATGACCTGGAACCCATACCAGTATAACACTGTTATGTTGTGTCAGTCTGTCAAGTTCTTGTCGACATTCCCACACCAGCCTAGAGTTCACCTTAGGGCTTATAAGAGCCCCAATGGCTGCTTGGCTATCTGTGCATATGTTAACCCACTGCAGTTTGAATGCCCTCAGGTTGTTTTCTCTTGCACACATTGCAAGATTGCAAAAATCTCTGCCAGAAATACGGAGGTACATTCTCCCAGTGGAATAGAAATGTTGAAATTTCCACCACTACAGAATATCCCTGCACCCGAACCGTCTGCAGTTTTAGACTCGTCCGTATACCAGGTGTGACCCTGCAGTCTGGGGCGAGAGATTCTCCTGTCCCATTCGTCTCGTGGGCAAATGTCCACTTGAAAAGGTACTTCAGGCTTGTATCTTGATGTCATATGGTCAGAAATCATCATCCATTCGGCATCATTAATTTCATTTGTTATTCTACTATGTCCTGATTTAACTGGTACGTTGCTCAGGTTTTCTCGCAGTCTATAATATCCCATTCTCGCCTCACCTTTTATTGTTATATGTAAAGGAGGGATATCCAATGGTTCTGGTCCTACAAACAATGGTCCTACAAACATTTTAATACAGTGGAACCTCGATAACTCGGATTAATCGGGACCGCGGCCGATCCGGGTTATCGAAAATCCGGGTTAGCCGGAGAGCATTGTAAAAATTAATAAAATACGGTATACTTATAGATAAAGTCCGTTATAATTAAAACAACATGAAATATATATGCATATTACACATCTAACCGAGCATCTAACTTACCTATTATAGTTGTAGTATAGACAGTATAGATAGAGTATTGTTCATTTCTAGGTAAAAAAACTCAGTCAGTTTCGGTTGTGTCAATTTCGTCTGCCATGCGATGTTATGTTATTTAAGAACAGTGGCTCTTTCATTGTTTAAAGTTTAAAAGACCATTGTTCTAAAAATAATTTTTTAAAAGACAGTTGAAAATAAATAAAGGAATAAAAGGTGCCTGTTGTTTGCGATAGCCCGATAATGGATAATGAACGTTCTGCCGCCGTGTGCCATGAGTCATTTTTACATTATATTATCGTCAAAGCCAAGTTTTATCAATGAAACTCGATATTTTTAAGACATTCCAGAAGCGGCTACAGATAAAATGTTTTAACATAATACATACATTTTTATTGTTGAAATGTTTGTCTGATGAAAATCGGTCCGGGTTAGCCGGACTTCCGGGTTATCGGGGGCCGACTTATCGAGGTTCCACTGTACATCCTGCAATAAAACACAGTCAGATGGCTTCTCAATTATTCGAAATAATTTAATATTATCAGCATAAATTAGTATTTCACAGTCTTTAATAGATACATTGTATTACATTATTTATAAATAAGATGAAGAGTAAAGGTTCCAGGTGGGAACGCTGTGACATACTGGATAAAGTCAGATATTCATCAGACATACTTAGTACCTCTCAATTTCACCCTATAACAGCGATGAGAAATGTTTTATCTGCAACATGCTATATAAATGTTAAATTTAACCTTTAACTACACGCTCTGGCGTACTTTGTACGCCAAATATAAGAATTATACTGTAAATATATTAAAAAATTTAATTTTTGACCTTGTTTATCTCTCTAACCTATCACTGGAATGTGCTTTACAATTTGGTTTTAGTTTCGTTATAATCGGCATTCTGGGAAGATCGTAATTTACAGTTTATTATTTGTTGTTTCCGGTGGTGGACAATATACACCACCATTATATTAATATAAGTAGTAATATAAGTACATATTTCAATTGTTTTTTAGTCATTATGGCACAAAATATATTTTTCTTTATAAACAATACTTCTTCTTCCGTAAAAAATCACATTTCAAAAAAATTTTTATTAGTAGTTTTATTTATCATGGAATCCAGTTATTCCATGATTTCAGTTATAAATCCCAATTGGCTTACTGAGAATTAACTCAAAGTATTCAATAATGCCGAATAAGGTTTATAACAAACAACTAAAGTGTATTTTTCAAAAAAAAAATAAACAAATCCGCTGTTTTAAGTGTATTTTCTTGTGGCATATAAAGTACGCCACGCGTGTAGTTATGCTATAACTTGATGCGCGGGTAGTTAAAGGTTAATAGTTCATTCATGGAATTTGAACTTTATTGTTATTGTTTATACTTGATATTGTATGGCATTGTTTTCCTTGTTTATCATAAAACTTGATAGTTCTGATAAGAAACCTTTTTTGAGATAGGTCACATTATACCATTTAAAATAATTGACAGTATATACAGTAAAACCTCTGTTAACCTAAATGGCTGACAGTATTTCGTCAATAAAAAGTAAATTTTTATCGAAAAACGAAAACAATTTGATGTTCATTTCTGGACCTTGGAGGTAAACTACACTAAGTCATTTTGAGCAACTGTGTTAAGCCTGTGTTTTCAACAAAGTTTAGAGCACTTAGGATGTTAATAAAAATCTGATATATCCCATAATTGGTTGAAAGACAGTATGACTATATTTTAATGAAGCAATTTGTGTAATTCAACTAATAAAATAAATAGATTAAAGGAACTTGTTCAAAATAACACCATGTCGACATAGTGTAGTTTACCTCCCAGGTTCAGATTTGTCAACATTGCTTTCATACAACTAAAGAACGCAATTAAATATACAACACATTAACAACTCTCTACAACTCTCAACATTATACAACTCTCTCTTAAGCCGGGAATATGGGATGGTTTTCTTGCGAAGGGGTTGTAGCTCAATAGTCGAAATGCGGGTGATTTAAGAGTTTATTCTTAGAATATACGCTATACGAATTAAACTACTATTAACTTTTTTGTAAAAACTTACAGTTTTTCAGTGATTTACGAAAAACCGCTTCAAAACATGCATTGTTTTCACGAATAATTAAAATCTTTGATCTTTAATAGCTTAAAAAGTATTGACTTATTTTAATAACTTTATATAATAAATGTTGCTTATAATTTGTCCTTTTATTGATTTGTGCAGTTATTTTTCATAAAATAATTTTCTCCCCCGAGAAGGGGCGGTATCCACCCTCAGGGTAAAGGCGCAAGGTGGTACCATGTCACCTTTGTTTCTTGAGGTATCCCCTAATCACTGATCAATTTTCGTGAAAATCGATTAAGGTTCACTGAAATCGAAGGTAATCGTTGATTTTTACCTCTAGTGACTGCACTATACAAAATAAATTGCAATTTACTGATCTAAATGCGCGTAATTTGGGAGCTCATAAATTATTAAATGATATGTAGTCGCCAAATAATTAATTTATTGCATTTTAAGTACAACTCTCTTTTAAGCCGGGCTTTCTTGCGAAGGGGTTGTAGCTCAATAATCGAAATGCACGTGATTTATAATAATAATAATAATAATTTAATAGTTTATTCTTAGAATATATAAGCTATAGGAATTATATCCGCAATACGATATATTTTAAGTTTTCTCAGCATTTTTCTCGTAAGTTATTAAAGGCCTCTCAATTAAAGGGTTGTTTGGGGGTGAAGGGGATGAGCTCAAAAATCGAAACTATATCATTTCAAGAGCTCATAAATAGCTCGTAATTCTGTCGCTAAAATCGATTAAATATTCCTATTTTTAAGTAGTGGGGGTGGGGGGCTCTGACTCCTGCTCAGTGGAACGAGCTCAAAATTTTTAATTTGCGGAATATGAGAGTTCATAAATAGCTCATAAATCAGGGCTATTTGTTTTTTAATTTTTGCAAGTGGGGGGGGGGCAGCTCAACACGGGTTATTTCTTCTCGTCTGTATCATTATTATTGTTTTTTCTGTGTTAATTTCCAGACCTAGCCTTTTCGTTTGCGTTTTTAACTCTGCATATGTTTCCTGTGCTCCTGTTGATGTTCTACTCATAATATTAATATCTTCAGCACAAGTGGGTAGTTGAACCGTTCTGTTGGTCAGTAGGTTTCCTCGACCAGTTTGCATTTGCCAAACCGCATACTCCAGTGCCAGCTCCCTGCTTCAGCCCGTGCCAGATTTTGAAAAAGTCTGTCCAGTGCTTTTCTATTCGTACACACGCCTGAGTTTTATCCATTGCAGCTTTAGTGAGTCTAATTAGCTTGTGTGGTATTGCCAATTCAGCTAATAATATAGTATAGTCCCAATCATGCTATATCCCGGAATTTTTTAAGCTTGGGTCCTGATAGTATGTGAGTTTCTTGAATGGCTATGACATCAACATTATTTTCGATTAGTACATAGTTTTGAAAGAAATTCAGATTTTGATCTACTAATTCCCTCTATGTTTATATGGCATATGCGGAGGGTTGGTCTGATATACTTAACTTGTCAAATGGCGTTGATAAACATTTTTGTAGTTTTACATACTTCTATATGGAGATTCGTTTTCTTACTTTTCTTTAACATACTGATTGCCAGCATAGATCAGCGGCTAGTTTGGCATCCAAAATTGATAGAATTAACTAATGACATACTAATATTTATATGTAGTTACGTGGCTAAAGGTTCCAAATCAAGGCCAAAAAACAAAACAAAAAAAATATGTCTAGTACAATTGAGGACCCCAGATGTAAAGGGGTATAGGTGACAAAAAGTAAATTTTGAGTAAACGCCGTTTAAAGTTGAGCCTTCACTGTAATTGCCATGATTTTTTAATGTTAGTTTTTCTTCTCCGGTTTAGTAACTGTACGCATTATTATTATTACAATTTTTAACAAAATATCGTAATTTTATTGACTTTACCCATTTTAGAGCTATTTTTACTTGTACCCTTTTACTTCTAAGAAATGCAACATAAAGGTAAAAAATGTAAAAAGGTCATAACGTTTTTGTACAAATTTATTCTTCACCATAACATTAATACATAATTGACTTCTAATTCATCGACATCCGTGTCGTAATGGTGATCCAAATCGCCATTTTCGACTTTTGCTTCTTCAAAGTTTGCTAGGTCTCTATTTTATCGACCATCATGTCGCAGATTTATGAAAAACTCATGGTAAATTGGAGGTACGTAGTTGAGTAACTGTTGAAGATTTGAATATTTAGCTTGCTTAATGAAAGACCTTTTGTCAATCTGTACGGGGTACGGGCAAGAGATCTGGCAGAAAGGCAGAGTTTTTGCCAGCTCGAGTGGGTTTCAGAGATAGTTCACTAAACTCTTCTATGCTACCTCCATCTCTTTTCCTGTAAAATAGGGTTAAAGGTTTATCCTGTTGAAAATGTAACAATTGCATACTATGTAGTCCACTTACGGTCTTCTTGAAGTATAGCGCAAGTGTTTGAAAGTCAAAAAATCGTCATTTTCCATCTGTACTGTTCAGAACTTTCTACTTGTAGAAGTTACCAGCTCTATCCAATTTTGAGGTACAAACAGGTTGTCACAGTTTCTTCCTGTTTTTCTCCTTAAAGAAATCACAATAAAGTTTGTACCTACTTGGCTTATTGCCAACTATTTAAATAGTTGGAGCAAATAGTATTTCTTAACTTACCTTCAGTTTTTACAAAGAAACAAAACGAATTCTTCTTAAAAACACTGTAGTTTATAATAACGTACAACACTGCAGTTTACAATAAAGTATTACTTTAACAAGAATTTAATATTGCTTTAGAGGAGCTATACCACTACCCGTCCAAAATTATAATTAACTCAACTAACAGTCTGACACAGTGGAACAGGGGTACAAGTACACTTGTATCTCTTCTATTCCAAGCTCTACTCATAGTTGGCTTGGAGACTAAGTAACTTGCCACTATAAAGCAGCACCTATTAGACTTATCACTTAGATCTCTTTACCTCCAAATGGAATGAAAGATTTCCAGTTCAGCGATGCAGTTATGCCAATATTTACAAAAATGTCACTTATTCCCTTTTGCTTCTAGGGTCCTCAATTAGGAATGTTGCACTCGTTAAAAAAATAATGTTAAAAAATAAAATAATGTGTAAAAAGATAAAATAAATTAATATTTTTTGCCCTTATTAGTGGCCATTACTTATTTTACTGATATTTTTTGTTCACTCAGAGTTTATACCTTACAAATCCATTGTCATACTAATGATCGTGTCTATTTCTACTGTGGCATAGAATAAATGATTTTACCTTTATTGTAAAGTTATAATATTCCGTATAAGCAATTCAATACATTATTCACATTCTTTTATTAGATCTATATTTCAGTACTTATTTGAATATCATATATACATGCAAACAAATATATCTTTTGTCATTTGAGTTTAAAATGATCAAAATTGTTACCCATTTTAGAATCAATATTCCTTTTGTACAGGGTTGCGAGAAAGTATGGAAACACGGTAATTTCTCGAAAACCGCTAGAACGATTTTTATAAATTTTGGTGGGTAAAGGTGTTCTAATTCGAGCGATATTATAGTGGTAATTACATTGTTGCTAAATCTTCCGTTTTGGCAGAATGGTAACTAACATTGTGGCAGAAGAATTTTATATACAGTGCTATTCAGCTAAAACTATCCACCTTAAATAACTTTTAAACCACTGATTTAAAAAAAAAAACGCAAAAATACCTCAAATAATAATTGAAGGGGAAGACATTATGCCATATTTAAGCTTGCCGGGAAAGGCATCCTCTCAACCCCCGTATCATCCCTTATTTTTTTTTTAAATTACTACCCCTTTTTTTATTTCATATTTGTATTCTCCTCTTTGTATTGATTTCAAAAATGTATAACACTTGATGCTTAAAGTGATTAATTTATGAGAAAAATAAATACAAAAGCAACAAAATTGGATTGAATAAAAATTATTTTTTTAACAATTTTATAACATTTAGAGTGAAGAGTGAGCATTTCACTACCAAAAATTTTAACAATAATTATTCAAGCTTTCAAGTCATTTTAAATAATGTTTTGGTAGTGAAATGTTCATTCTAAATGTTTGTATGTAATAAAATTGTTAAAGAAATTATTTTTTCAATCCAGTTTTGTTGCTTTTGTATTTATTTTTCTCATAATCTAATCACTTTAAGCTTTAAGCATCAAGTGCTATACATTTTTGAAATCAGTACAAAGAGGACAATCCAAATATAAAATAAAAAATGGGGTAGTAATTTAAAGAAAATTAAGGGATGATATGGGGGGTGAGAGGGTGCCTTTCCCGGCAAGCTTAAATATGCCATAATGTGTCCCCCTTAAAGTATTATTTGACGTGTTTTTGCATTTTTTCTAAAAATCTGTGGTTCAAAAGTTATTTAATTAAGGTGGATAGTTTTATCTGAAGAGCACTGTATATTATAGAAGTACAGTCCTCTCTCTCTCTATAACGATATGCAAGGGACCGGGAATTTTCATCGTTATGAGAGATCGTTATACAGAGAGAGAGAAAAAAATCGTTATTGTAATAGTAATCATACTGTACTAAATAACTTGTGTTAATTTTCTCTATTGCCCGAGTTATCGATAACTTTTCTTCAACCGAGAGTACTCTACGCTTTTTCGAAAACATCTTGACTGTTCACAGACTGAGATAATATAACCGAAACTGAAACTTAGAAGTCGTCAATAGAGGACAACATCTGTGTGAAAACAGTTAAGGCACACCGCCCGAACGATAAAAGCGTGTTACTCAACTTTTTGCATATCGGATTGAAATTTGAACCACCAAATTTTTGCTAAATTGGAGCCACAAAATGAATCACTCACTAATCACTTTTTATCAAGTTACACCTACACAAGAGCTTTGTCAGTTATTCCCTGTGTTTCAATTACCTAAGTGTTATCTTTAATTGATAAAATTCTCACGGTTTAGTTATCTTAGTTATTGCCAAACGCAAATGGTTATCAGTTGTTTCTTGAAAAGTGAGGTCATCGACTATTGAGAAGTTATCGTTATAACGAGAGAACGATATCGGTATAGAGAAAGAATTAATACATTGTCCTTATGACGAACCAAACAATGTTTAGTATTTTGATCGTTATAGAGGAATTATCGTTATACAGGGAATCGTTATAAAGAGCTGTAGCTGTGAGTTAATTAAAAAAAGTGTCTAATTTTGACTGTAATTAAGTTTTGTTTTGAAAATTCGTGTTAAAATACCAGCTTTTCAAATACCAAAGTAGATTTAGTCTACAGTCAATATTAACAAAGTACTTAATTCAAATTATTTATAAGCCAAAAATGACTCTAATTTAGTAAAATATTTTCGGAATGGTAAAGATGACTTTTTACTGATTTTTTTTAAATACGTTGAAAACATAAGTATTTTTCTTTCATGTGGTTTCCGGAGAATTGTTGTATCAATATTATTTTCTGAGCAGTAACATTGCAAAAAAAACTTTGTGGGATAAACAAATTGAATAAAATTTAAATTAATTGACGAATCGTCTTGAAATTTTTTGTGCATTATATATACTGTTTGACTTAACTTTTCGTGCAATATCAAAACCTTATGTTCATTTTCGCAAAAGTTATAGCAAATTTTTCATTTTCAAACTTTTAGTCTTATTTTGCAATTTCCGAAGCAACAAATGATCGAACCGAAGTCCAAAAACTACCATTTTAAACCTTTTATCAGTGATACATTTTCTTTTCTGTCAACCACAACTGTATTTCTTCTTTTGTCCAGCTGCTTGAAGGAAATCTCTCTTCTTCTCTGGAGTGGTAGGATGCATTATCCAACACTATTATGGATGGTCGCTCCAATTTTTTCAACAAATTTTCTTCAAACCATTCTTCAAAAATATTTGCATTCATATTTCCATGGTAATCACCTGTATTCTTTGTGGACGAAAAAATTAAACTAGCGTCCGGAATAAAACCCTCATCATTTCCAGCATGAAGTATAATGTAGCGTTTACCATTACCGGAACGATTAGAAGAATAACATTTCGTGGTGCCATCTTGCCAGGATGATTTTGACATATTTCCTTTAGCGAAAATCCAAGTTTCGTCTAAAAATACAACTTGCCTCGGACTATCAGACGTTTTATTGTTCATATATTTTCTTAAAAAATACCACCGTTTTGAAACAACATTAGAGAGTTCACACAATACTTGTGTATTATTTGTCTTTTTATATCGAAAACCTAAATGTTTCAGCACTCTCCACAAACTTGTTAAACTAATATCACACAGTTCCTTGTCTTTTTTTTTGTAATTTTTTGTAACACAGCACTAATTGTTACATGTTCTTTGGCTTTATACATATTGTATATAATATTTTTAATTTCAAGTTTAATTGACTGGTGCAAATCTAAAGTTTTTGGATGTCGACGATTTCTCTTGCTTACTTTATTTATTTCATCCTCACTCATGTTATTAATTCTTCGGAATGTCCTCTCTGAGATAACGCAAGCATCGCATGTGCGTTTCTGAACAGCCATAACAGATGCCATGGACTCATATTATTTTTTTCCAAATTGAAATAACTTTCGACTTTCAGAACTAAACGAGGTTCTTCTGGAGACAACACTCTACGTTTCTCCAAATTATTCATTTTACTTTAAAGTACCGCTTCACTACACTAACTACTATAAAAAATAGGTATGTACTTATATACAACCATACAACTACTACACCCTAAAAAGGACGAGGGTTAAGAAACAATCGAACACAAATTATTTAACAGCCAGTGCTATAATAACAGGCATAAACACTGCATTGATTGTTATTGCAAAAACCGTTCGCATGTTTCAAATAAGATTTTTGCTGATTATGTATTTTGCTAAATTATTAAACAACACAGAAGTGTAATATGATGATAAGTTTAAATTTGATCTACTTTGTCGATAACAGTGTCGTTAACAGAAAAATATTTTTAAATAGCATGAATCATTTTTCAATGATTGTGTGCCTTTAAGAAATACATACATACTAAACAAATTTTTAAAGTGTGAATAAAGTAGATTACATTTATTATGACACATATATACTCCTTATTTTTCAACTAATATGTTCTTGTAAAGGCATAATTTTGATTATTGGGTAAACCTACATTGTACGATACGTCAGAAGAAATAAAAAAGATAACATGTAATAAATTCACTGTTTAAATAAATATTCCGTACTCGTACTATTGCAATAAAATATTAAAACCAATAAACGATAACTTGCTGATTGAAACAACAGACCAGCAAATGTTATTCATAAAGGTAGTGTAAAATATATCGCCGCTTATCTGCTCCGCTAGTAATAAACTTATCAGCATTTAATTGCAAAGCGGTCTTGTTAGCTGAAAAATACTATGCATTTTTTACTTTAGTTTGCCCGTATTTTTTTGTGCTTTAATTTGGTGGGCCCACTAGTTGCGCCACCAGTTGCTTCACCAGTTACCTAGTCTAATAGAGGCCTTAGACCATTTTTAGATGCGCCATAATATGCAAATTAGTGCCTTCCCAGACGGAATCGGAATGCGATCTACCACTAGGATGCGGTTTACCTGTGCTTATCTATTATAATAGAATAAGCCAATTCTGTGGCTAACTCCCAACTAAAATGGTAAATTTATATGACAAAGTATGTATTAATTTGTAAAATTAAAATACTAATAATTTTTCTGTTTATGCGTTTTATTCACTTTGTTAAGATTTTTTTGCCATCACTGTTTTTGCCATACCTCTGCCAACCTTTTTCAGAAGGGTATGCACACAATAATGAAAATTTTTACAAAGTGACTAAAACGCATAAACAGAAGAATTATTATTTTCTTCTTCTTTTTGTATAGACATGTCTGTGTGTTTTTTCAGTGTGCCTCCAATAAGTTGTCGTTCCATTGTTTTCGTGGTCTTACCACTGATCGTCTTCCTATTGGGGAACCGTTTCTCGCCATCCTTACTACTCTATTTGTTGTCATTCGACTTTGTGGTCATTTCATTCTACTCTTCTGTTTCTTACATTCTTACCCAGTTATTAATATTGTTCTGAAGCAATTTCTATAGCATTTATACATCAGGAAAAATACCACAAGAATGGCTTTTATCCACCTTTGTTAATATACCAAAAAAGATGAATGCCAAACAATGTAGTGATTACCGTACAATCAGTTTGATGAGCCATGTACTGAAAATATTCCTGAAAATTATACACACTAGAGTACACAGAAAACTGGAAATGGACATCAATGATACCCAGTTTGGATTCCGAAATAGACTCGGAACAAGAGAGGCGTCGTTTGCACTGAACTTTATGTCTCAAAGATGTCTTGACATAAATCAAGATGTATTCATGTGTTTCATAGATTATAACAAGGCCTTTGATAAAGTGCGGCATGATCATCTAATCAGACTCCTGGCAGAAAAGAATTTAGATAAACATCCGACTAATAGCAAATATGTAATACAATCAGAAAGCAATAGTGAGAGTAGAGAATAATACCACTGAAGAAATTGAAATAAAGCGAGGTGTGAGACAAGGGTGTATACTGTCACCAACCCTGTTTAATCTCTATTCCGAAGAAGTAATGAATAGAACACTCTCTGAGCAATCCATAGGTATTAAAATAAATGGTGTTATATTAAACAATCTGAGATTTGCCGACGACATCGTTCTGATCGCAGAAACACTTGAAGAGCTACAGACATTGGTGAATAAGATAGCAGACTGCAGCGAAGAATATGGACTATCTTTGAACATAAAGAAAACTAAATTTATGGTAATATCGAAATCAACACGAAATGTCCAAAATTTATATTTACTCAATGAAATTATCGATCGAGTTAGCAAATACAAATATTTAGGCACTTTTGTAAATGAAGACAACGATAGCTCAGCAGAAATCAAAATAAGAATAGAAAAAGCCAGATCCATATTCACTAAAATGAAGAGAGTGTTCTGTGGAAGAGATTTGAGCCTCGAAATGAAACTTCGCCTGATGAGATGTTACGTACTTTCTGTGCTGTTCTACGGAATGGAGTCATGGACGCTGAAAAAGATTGATATCAAAAAATTGGAGGCATTTGAACTGTGGATGTATCGCAGAATCTTGAGAATATCATGGACGGAGAGAGTCACAAACGTCGAGGTCTTGAGAAGAATGAATAAAGAAAAGGAAGTCATATTTACGATCAAAAAACGAAAACTGCAATACTTGGGACACATTACAAGAGGCGAAAGATATGAACTCCTTCGAATAATTATGCAGGGGAAGATAGCAGGAAAAAGATCCATAGGAAGAAGACGAAACTCCTGGCTAAAGAATCTACGGGAATGGTATAGCTGTAGCAACAACGAATTGTTTCGGTCAGCAGTTTCGAAAATACGTATAGCCCTGATGATCGTCAACCTTCGGAACGAAGATGGCACTTGAAGAAGAAGAAGAAGAAGAAGAAGCTATTTCCTTGTGGCATTTTTATAATCAACTACATATTTTTAATGGGAAATAAGCCACAATTTTACCAAAAAATGATTTTATTAACGTTTCGAAGCCCAAATCGGGTTTCGTTGTCAAAATACAAAATACTACTAAAATAAAACAAACATGTTGTTGCTAAGTAAAAAAATTGTTCTAATAATTTATTTAATCTGACTCATTTATATTGGCAATTCAGACGTATATTATACATTTTAAAGTAGAAGACTTTAAAATGATATCGCCAATATTTATGAGTTGCGTTCCTGGGACGACTTTACTAAAAGATAGTTCATTCGATTGCATGAAATCATCCCAACTCAAGAATATTCGTCACAAAAAAATATCATAGCATGTGATCTGTCTTTAAAAAGACAACCAAATGCAACGATGACAGTAAAATTCTCGCCTTGGAGATTCCATAGTAAATCACGAGGGAAAACCAGGAAAAAACCTCGTGATACTATCCCGATATCGTAAGTATTTGGTCTTATATTTAATTTAATTCCAAAAAAAATTAAAAAAAACTAATACCAAATTCTGACTTTAATATGTTTAAATTATAAATAATATTAATAATACCTAGATGTATATTTTATGGAAATAAACCGGCACAAATACAACATAATGGAAAACTAACACGCAACATACAAAAACACACTGGAGTTCGACAGGGCTGTGTCCTATCACCGACACTATTTATCATTCTACTAATAGACTGGATCATGACCAATGCAATCAAAACCAAAACAGGAATACGATGGAATTCAATCAACTTGAAGATTTGGAGTTTGCAGATGACATCTGCTTGCTCTCAGAAAAGAGGCAACACATGCAGGGAAAAACCGAAAGAATAGTAAAAGAAACACAAAAAATAGGTAGGAACATCAATATCCAGAAAACAAAAATAATGAAAATTAATACACCTAGAAAGATGCGAATATACATAAATGAAGAAGAAATTGGAAATGTAAAAAAATCAACTACCTAGGAAGTATAGTTGATAATGAATGAAAAATGGATGAAGATGTGGAAAACAGAATTAATAAAGCCCGAATAGCATACCACTCGTTAACCAATATCTTATGGAAATCTAGAGAACTATCCAAAAAAATGATGATCTTCAACACAAATGTAAAAAGGGTCTTACTATATTGAACTGAAACCTGGAAACCATCCAAAAGTAACTTGAATAAGGTTCAGGTATTTATTAACAAATGCCAAATAGAAGGAATATATTGGCCAAATATAATATCCAATGAGGAATTGTGGAGAAGGATGAAAAAAGAACCAGTTAGTTTGGCAATTAAACGAAGGAAGTGGAAGTGGATCGGTCATACACTAAGAAAAGAAAAAGACATAGCAAAGGAAGTCCTTGAATATAAGCCGACAGGAAACAGAAGAAGTAGAAGACCATCAGAAACCTGGACGAGAAGTACAGAGAAAGAATTAAAACATAAATAAAACATGGACAGAAATTAAGGATAATTAAAAGTAAAACTAAAAAAGAGGATTAAGTAAGTACGTAACAAGAGGATTTTGTAAATAAGAGGTGGGGGTGAGCGGGAACCTTCTTATGAAAAAATGGCTCTGTCCGGTTCTGCTAAATCGAATTTTGCATACTTGGTCTTGTTAAAAACAGCTCTTTTTCGTCAATGTAAGAGTCTTATTTTCGAAATAGCCTAATAAGTAATATGCCAACTAGTAGGCGTTATTTAATTATTTTAGGAAATCTAGTTTTCTTTGGAGAATATTAAATACAAGTATGCATTTTTAATCCTGTATTACAAAATTAGACCAAATTAGCAACATAATACCGAAAACCACATGTCGATACCTTTTTTCTATCTCGAGATATCTTAAGAAACGTGTACATTTTAAACAACTGTTAATGTCACCTATAAACGAAGTTAAGGAAAAGTAGTGTGCTATGGAAAATACAAAGAAATATTTTCCAGATGTAAACGTATATAATTAATTAAAACAAAAATAAGACAAACAACACAATAAAATATAACAAAGAAATAAAAGCAACTACTTACTTAGTGACGACCTAAATGTTCAAATTGTTGCCCATCATTTTCGATGCAAGCATTTAATCTTTCAAGAGTAGATTGAACAGCAGTCTCGATTTCTGCTTTCGCAATGCTTTGAATGGCGTTTCGTATTCTCTAGATTCTAGATAATGTTTTCTCGCGTAGTGGTCCTAGCGGCAATAACAAGGTCTTTAATCCGTCCCCATAAATAAAACTCTAAAACAGTTAAATATGTTGCTATTAAATCTACTCTTGAAAGAGTAAACGCTTGCATCGAAAATGATGGGCAACAATTTGAACATTTAGGCAGTCACTAAGACTAAGTACATAAGTAGTGGCTTTTATTTTTTTGTTATATTTTATAGTGTTGTTTGTGTTATTGTTGTTTTAATTAATTATATACGTTTACATGTGGAAAATGTTTATTTGTTTTTTCCATAGCACACTACTTTTCCTTAACCTCGTTTGCCGGTGACAGTAAAATTTACACATTTCTTAAGATATCTCGAGATAGAAAAAGGTATCGACATGCGGTTTTCGGTATTATGTTGCTAATTTGGTCTAATTTTGTAATACAGGATTAAAAATGCATACTTGTGTTTAATATTTTCCAAAGAAAACTAGATTTCTGAAAATAATTAAATAATGCCTCCTAGCTTGCATATTACTTATTAGGCTATTTCGAAAATAAGAGACTTACGTTGACGAAAAAGAGCTGTTTTCAACTAGACCAAGTATGCAAAATTCGATTTAGCAGAACCGGACTTACAGCCATTTTTTCATAAGAAGGTTACCGCTCACCCCCACCTCTTATTTGCAAACGTAGACTTAAACTTGTGAAATCAAATATGCGCAGAATTTTATGAAGAGTACGATGATTGGATTTCCAGTGCCCTTTCATTAGGTAAATTTTGTAACATTTTGATTTTTTAATTTTTGATATTCAATTACGCCCTCTAGCGGTGGACCTACAATTATGAAAATCATTTCGAGGCTTTTCCCGAGGCAATTTTTGTTATAAATTTTTTTTCTCAAAGCTGTACTATAAACGGTTCCTGAGATATGGCCGATAGCCATTCTTATTGGGACACCCGGTACATTTAAATTTATGTTTAACAAGCGCATATTTACAAATATAAAAATCGACTGGTCTCAGCGTTTTGTATAGTTTTTTAAAAAAAGTACAGAAATAATTTTATTCCATAAGTGAATTCCATCCTGTATAATTTTAATTATCAGCATCAAATTTAGAAAGACTAAGGTGTTCGAGTGTTTTTGTCCAGCGGTTTATTATTTTTGGTAATGTGTCATGTATCATTTTTATCTCGACTGTTTCACCAGTAGGTAGGTAACAATGAGAAAGTGAGATTAGGATTGATAATGACGTCAGCGATTAATTAAATTCATCTGGAAGAATGCCATTTCCAATTATTACCATAAGCAAATAAAAGCAAATACATGAAAGTCGTGATTTTAAAATATGAAAATGTTTACCCGGACTTTTCGGAGAAATTTATTAATTGGATCATAAACTTTTATAACGAACACAATTTTGTAAACTTGCGAATTGTATTTCACTCATCATTCAACATTCTCTTTGATTTCTTTCTTTATATATATATGTCCTCGACAGCTGTCTTTTATATTTATGGATTTTTTCTTCAATTTGATGATGCCGATTACGAATCTGCAAGAATTCTTGTGATCCGGTCTCTAGGTAACGAGATATTGACAATCAAAAACCGCTGTTGAGCTGCCCCTCCCCCCTACTTGCATAAATTAAAAAACAAATAGCGCTGATTTACGAGTTATTTATGAGTTTTCATATCTCGCAAATTAAAAAATTTGAGCTTGTTACACTGAGCAGGAATTTAATATTTTAGTGGGCCACTACTTAAAAATAGGGATATTAAATCCATCATAGAATTACGAGCCATTTATGAGCTTTCGAAGTGATATAGTTTCGATTTTTGATCCCATCGCCTTCACCCCCAAACAACACTTTAATTGATGCAACTTAAGAGAAACATTAAATCGTACTGCGAATATAATTCGTATAGCGTATAAATTCTAAGAATAGACTCTTAAAACAAGCGCATTTCGATTATTGAGCTACAACCCGTTCCCAAGAAAACCTTCCCATCTTCCCGGCTTAAGAGATAATTGATAATTGTACTTAAAATTAATAAAATTAATTATTTTGCGACTACATATCGTTTAATAATTTATGAGCTCGCAAAATACGCGCATTGCGATCATTGAGTTGCAGTTTCTTCTGTATAGTGCAGTCGCTGAAGGTAAAAGTCAACTATTACTTTCAATTTAGGTGAACCTCTATCGATTTTCACGAAAATTTGTGAGTGGTTTGAGGATATCTCAAGAAACAAAAGTGAGATGATCCCAACTTACGCTTTTACCCTGGGGTGGATACCACCCCTTCTCGGGGTGAAAATTATTTTATTACAAATAACCCCACAAATCGATAGAGGGACAAATTCTAAGCAAAATTTGTTCTACGAGTATAAAGTTATTAAAATAAATCAATACTTTTTGAGTTATTAAAGATCAAAGATTTTAATTTTCCTGAAAAAAATGCATGCTACAGGAGTTTTTCATAAATAACTCAACTATAAGTTTTTACAAAAAAGTTTTCACTACCAAAATTGAACCTAATTAAAAATAGAATAAATTCCCTACTTGAAAAAAGTTTTAATATTAATTTAAAGTGAGTTAGTTGAATGTATATTTTTTTTTCGGCTAGTACTCACATCTGAGTATTCAAGCTTAAATAACGGGAAAACGATGCACTCTATATCATATACTTACTAAACACTTCTCAACGTACTTAGAAATACATATCAAATGAGTTGCAGAAAAAGTTGATAACATCAAAAATGCTCCAAAATTTTTTCCAAAAATATGTTTTTTTATAGAATAACTCAGTTAATTTTTATATCAGGTTCATACAAAAACCATTTGAAAGGTAATTTCAAGAGCTATAAAATTGTATTAAATTTAATCTTTTAATCCCTTATTTTTTGAGATAAAAGGTTAAAGGGCCTCGGTTACATGGTTCCTGCAGTAAAATTTAGGCTTTAAACGTTTCTATCTCGGTTATATTGTATCCTACAAAAATAAAAATTAAGTAAAATCTTTGCTAACAAAAAAACTCTTCTGTATCATTTTTTACGTGTATCAAGTATTTTTGGAGTTATTATCAAAAACAAAATGTAATTTACGAAAATTTGAAAAATTCTGATTTTTTTAAATAATATATTTTTTCAAAAATATGCATTCCAAACCGGTCAAAATGTTTGAGATCATTAGATACTTACGCCAAAGTAAAGAAAGTCTCATATGGATTACTAAAAATTTTAATTGTTGTGAAAATGGCGTATGTTTTATTTTTCACTATTTCCTAAAAATTCGAAAGGGTCCTCTTATTTTCATTGTAACTTGCTTAATTTTGATGCTATCAACTTCTTCCGTAGCTCATTTGAAAGATATTCCTGAGTACTTTGACAAGTGTATATTATGTAAGTATACGAATTTTATTCTTGCAAAAGATCACAATTATCGATAGAAAACAAACTGGCAATATATAAAATAATACTAAAGTCTTTATGGGATTGAACTAAGGGGATGTACGAAATCATCAAACACCAAAATTCTGCAGACATACAATCAACAACTCTAAAGAGGAAAACTGACAGAGCGTGTTGCGACATTATGAGTGAAATAAAAAAATGTAACAGAAAAAGATAAAAACTGAAGACGGGATTCAACCCAACGTGAAAAAGATTAAACGCAAGAAGAGATAGAGAAATTTCTGTCAAAATTTGGTATTTATGACCCTTAAAATAACACAAAATGCTAAAATTTATTAGCCTGTGGATAGTGTGGATGTCTCGTCAGCCGAGGATACGATCAGTGGCGTGGTAATTTTATGGTCAAACTACGTTTTGTTCTAATTTTTATCGTGAGAATTAAAAAAACCAACTAATATTTTTATCTCCACCACTGAGGACGGTCAACTTTTTGGTTGCCTGTATTCTTCGGGACATTTTATCACAAAGTAAATATTACTAATTTTACCGTCTTGTAGGGTATCTGCGTTCTCTTTCTTTTCCACTATTATATATATCTCTCTGCCGACGTTTAAATTAGGACCCACTTGAAGCTCGCTTCAACACGCGCCTCGACCTCGTCGTGAGAATTCCCCATAAGAATCATAGCAAATCCAGCTGGGATATTTCAAACCAAACATTACATGAGGACTTAAAAATACCATTCATAAAATACGTAATTGGGCAACATACGACCAAACATAGAAAAAGAAGCATTAATCATAACAACGAGCTGATTTCTGCGCTTGCCAATCGTCCATTACAAGTTCGAAGACTCAAGAGACAGTGGCCAGAAGACTTAGGTGACTAAGGTGAACTGGTACTGGCCGGCAACACCTACGAATACATTATATAATTCATCAGTTTTACTTAATACATACTCATTTGTACAGAGTACAAATATATAAGTTTCAAATAAAAGACAAACTACAAAACAAAACCAATAATTCAAAAAGTATGAAAAAATACACATTTACTTTAGGTGTTTTCTTTGTGGTCTTCTCATTCGTGCGATGGTTTTATTTGGACATTTTTTCGTTGCCTTATCACCTTGTCAGCTTTCACCATAAGGTCGGCAATCATCATAGCTGTTCGTATTTTAGAGACGGCTGCTCAGAAAAATTCATTTGATGTACATCCGTACCATTCTCTCAGGTTGCGCAGCCGTAATTCATTTTCCTTGGATCTTTCCCTGCATAATCAATTGTAGAGTCAGTTGTATCTCTCTCCACGTGTAATATGTCCGATATATTCCAATTTTCTTGTTTTAATGGTATTTAAGATTTCCATTTCTTTATTAATCTTTTCCAGAATCTCTTTGTTTGTAACGTGATCTGTCCACGAAATTTTCAAAATTCTTCTGTACACCCACAGCTTGAATAATTCCAGTTTTTTCATTGATGCCTCAATCATGGTCCAAGCTTCTATTCCATAAAACAAAGTCGAGAAAACTTAGCACCTAACCAACCTAACTCTTAGTTCCAACTTCAAATCTCTTGTGTAGTGCACTCTTCTCATACACCATAATATAGGGGTTCCCATCCCTAAAACAAACTTTTTTGAAGTTATACTTCTCTCCGGCGATATGAGGGTGAATTTTTATATGTTAAAACCTATGATCCCGGCGCATGCGCATTATAACTTTGTTCTGATTGGATGTTCAAATGACATGTCAAAAATTATTCAATATGGCGGCTGTGGTACAGCTATAGTTTGATTATTTATGGTTGTTGCGTTTTAAAATTTGTGTGAAAAGAAACAACAAACAAAAGTTAGTTAATAGTTATACTGCCTTTTTAAGTAGTTTTCATATACCAATATTTTTGGACTTTTGGACTATTTTGGACAAGGAAAACTCATTCTAATTTGGTAAGTAGTTTTTATTATAATCATATTGTAATTATACATTTGGCTTAGGTTGAAATACAGTAGAGCGTCGATTATCCGAACTAATTTGGGGACATAGGTGTTCGGAAAACCGATTTGTTCGGATAATCGAACTACAATATATTGATACATATTTATAGTCATACATATTTATCCACAAGTGAATAAAAGCCATATTTATATACCTACATATTTATTTATATCTTGATAATGACAACTAGCAACTAAACAAAAAAGTGCAGTCTTTGCAACAACATAATTATTTTTGGATACAATATTGAAGAAAATTGAAGATATTTTAAGCGTCAATTACTAACGCTTGCTCGGTATTCGAGTGCGGGACGCGGGAGTCGATAGTTCGAATAAGCGGTCGTTCGGTTGATCGACGTTCGGATAATCGACGCTCTACTGTACATTTATTTTCTCAATAATGGGGATTTTAGAGAGAAATCCCAAATTAGGTCCGATTTTTATTTTTAAATTATGATTTTTTGGCGTAGATTTATTTATCTAGTAGGTATGTAATGCTTTGATTTACATACTTAATTTGATTACCAACAAAAGTTCTACCAATCTTCATCTAATATATTGTTTTCTTACTGTTTTGTTATATTTTAATATTTTCTTCCACAAAATTTAAACTACATACATAATTTAATTATATTCAAAACAACTGTCAAACAGTAAAACGTTCAGTTACCCTATTTTTCCACATGACAAATAATGTGGAATTGGACGAGTGAGTCTAGGCTTCGATTACGAATCAAAGCGCCGCGAAAGTCACGGGTTCGATTCCCGATGCAAGTTTTTATTTTTTTATGCATTTTATGATTGTAAGTATATTTGTTATATATATTTTTTTTTTCAGAAAATGCGTATTTAAAATTTTTGCCAACAATTATTATCGTTCAGAAATCATTTTTTCTTTGTGGCATTTTTCAATGTGTTTGTGTGCGTTTTATTCTTTTATTTTTTTAAATTTTTGGTATTGCCTTAAAAATCACATAATATGTAGTAGAAGTATAACTTCTTACGTGCGTACAAAGTACACACACATTCTTTTTATTAAGTAGTTCTTTTCCGCCAGACAGTTTCATCTTTTTCCCCTGTATATATGTGTTTTATTACTTTCCGATAAAGAAGAAATCGCACTTTTTACGCAAAGTGATCAAAAAGTGGCATCATCTGTATAATTTGAGTCAATTTAACGAGCAATTACAACGGTAAAAATATTATGTAGGAATGTGTTACGCCATCACCCAGTTGTGGGTAACTTTATGTACCATAAATGTCACCAGAATCTGTTCAAAATACATAAATGCCGTCTGCATTTTAATAAATACCTTACCGTATCTTAGTGATATTATTGAATTAATTATTAAGTATTTTACTATGGGTATTAGTGATTTGTATTTATGTTAACTGTTTTCGTTATTTTTTATCGTTGGAATAAAATCAGATATGTTTTATCACAGAGCCTTCTTTCAGTGCGTCACAGTTTTTCGATTTTTTTCTAATGCATTAAGTTGGATGTGACGGAAAAAGCAGCAGTTCCCTGATTAAACACAAACATATTGCAGCGTTACATACGTAAGCGGTCTACTTACTCCTAACCTACGTTTGATTCGTTGATATTTAGCATGCGCGCTTTCTCTAGCCCTAGCCAATCCATTGCGCGAATTACGAACGTTTGACGTAAAACGTTAATATCCCAAGTAGCACAATAAAAACATTTTAGTTTTATTTAGGGTTTATAAAGGTTTTATTGTGGTAAATAAGAAGATAGTGGTTTTAAAGTTACCTTGTAGATATACTGCCAGAACTTTAAAACTTTAAGCATTTGTCACTAGTTTTAAAGTATCTAATAAGAGTATCAATAAACTGGTAGCCTTTACAAATAAGAGGAAGCTTACTGGACTGAGTGAGCTGAAATTATTTGGAGAGGTACTGGAAAGAACCAATGAGGTTAAGTATCTAGGGGTAACCCTGGATTCGAAACTCAATTGGAATACTCATATTACCAATATAACCAATAGGGCTAAGCGACTCTTCTGGAACTGCAGACGAGTTGTAGGTAAAACCTGGGGATTGAAACCAAAGGTGATATGTTGGTTGTACACATCAGTGATACGACCGACAGTTACTTATGGGTCAGTACTCTGGTGGAGAAAGACGGCTTTGCAATCTTGTGTGACCACTCTCACCACCCTACGAAGACAAGCGCTTCTAAATATAACAGGAGCCTTGAATAGTACAGGAACGGCTTCATTAGAGGCTATCACAGGTCTCCCTCCGCTGGAATTGTATATTTCGGCGGTAGCCTTTATGACCATCCTGAGGCTCAAAGCAAACAATACTTGGAGGCCAAATTATGTATTGAATAGCCACACAAACATTACTGGGACTATACTTGAGGAATACATCTTTATGATGAACTTAGATATGATGACACCAGAACTAATCTTCACTGAGAAGATTAACACAATTATACCATCTAGAGCGGGGGTTCCCAATCGGTGGTACGCGTACCACTGGTGGTACTCGGTAAGATTTCAGGTGGTACGCGTCGCATGGGCGAAACAAGCGTTAAAGCCTGGGTTTCCTCGAAAGCGGCACCGACAAACAGCGACTGTAGCACTGCGATGCATTACGTCAGATTACGGTGAAAAATTCAAGATTCTTCACTGGGGCAATGGAATGTGCAAGCTCAGCAAGCGGTGGCTTCCAACGCATCCTTGGAAACCAACGCTATTATTTTGCATGGTACAGTTTTTTATGATGTCATTCATCGCAGTGTTACGATCGGAGGTTGTCGGCACCGCTTTCGAGGAAACCAGCGCTTTACGCTGTGCCTCTATCTGCGGAACTGCCAGTGCGGTCTGTCGGGTCGGGTGCTGCTCGTTGCCCTCCTCTGCCACGCCACTCTTATTTTTCCGCTCTGCGGTCGCCAGTTTTCATCCATCTGTGTGAGCATTTACATCTTGTGTTAAACTATGAAGTGGTTTTTGGAGAACTCTTGGACTTCAAAGGATAGTGTTAAAAACCTAAACCACAGGCCAATCGGAAATACCACGAAAGCTACTTACAGTACGGGTTTATAGTGAAGTCTGGCACAGAAAATAAATAAGGATAATCCTATTCAGCAATGTGTTGCTTGTTTCGAATGATTATTCCAAACTTGACTGGATCAGAAATCCTGTTGCAGACTTTTGCTTTGATAAAACAGACTAACGAGAAGTGTTGAAGAGAACTTAAGAATAAACTTAAGTTCAATTGCTTCTGCAATTGACACTTTATTCACAGACACACTGCAACAGCCTTCGCATTAATCTCGATTTCTTCCTTCCTTCCATTCCATGCCTCCCCCAGTGTTTGGTGGTACGCCAAAATCTTCAAAATATTTCAGGTGGTACGCAGTTGCTAAAAGGTTGGGAACCCCTGATCTAGAGAACAAAAAGTCCCAAACATTAATGGAGACTTAATATGGTTCACTGATGGATCTAAAACTGTCCATGGTACTGGATCAGGAGTCTTTGGGCAAACATGTAACTATAATAAATCTTACAGCCTAGGTCAACATACAACGGTGTTCCAGGCTGAAGTTTTTGCTTTGGTGGCCTGCATTGATGAAATCATTGATGAGGACACTAAAGCTAAAAGAATCAACATTTACACAGATAGCCAATCGGCTATTCTGGCTGTAAAGAACCCTCTCACCAAATCAAAACTGGTGAGAAACTGCAAAGATCTCCTCAATAACCTGGCAAAAGACAATAAAGTGTCTTTAATATTGGTGCCGGGTCATGAAGGGGTGCATGGGAACGAACGAGCAGATATGTTAGCGAAACAAGGCTCGAGAAAAACTTTTGAAGGCCCAGAACCTTTCTGTGGCATCACTAAAGATGCTATGAAAAACGAGGTTCAGAAATGGCTGATAAAGAATCATCAAAATAAATGGAGAACCACTCAAGGGCAAATCCAGACTAAAAAAATAATCAAGAATATTGATAAAAAACTCTCGAACAGTTTGATGAACCTCAATAAACGAGAGATCAAAACGGTCACTGAAATGGTGACGACATTGTCGTTTAAGAAATCACCTATACAAACTAGGTAAGGTGAATGAACCATGGTGCAGAAAGTGCGAAATGGAAGAAGAAACTGCCATACACATACTATGCTATTGCAGTGTGCTAGGTGATGTAAGGCAGATGTAAGAAAACTGTTGGTCTTCGTTGAGGCCACAGGACTTATTAAAGTTTAAGGAGAAGAACAGGGTTTGGTACAAAGGTCTTATGACCAAGTGCCAGAGACTAACGAGTCTCGCCTGAGTTAAGAAGAAGAAGAAGAAGAAGAAGAAGAAGAGTATCAAATAAAACTAATTAATCTTAATAGATAATTTGTCTTATTGTAGTTTTAAAATGGTTTATTCTCAGTTCACTTTAAAACTAATCAGTTTTATGAAGAACTTCCGGACTGTTTGGTTTTATTAGATTTTAGTTTGTTACCTTTTAGTTTTATTGCAGTTTTAAGGATTCTCCTAATATAACTAATAAACTCTATTATTAAAACTACTTGATCTCAAGACTATTATGTCAGTAAAACATATGTCTTAAAACTATTTTTTAAGTTTTCTTTAAAGTTGCTTTCTTAAAAGCAATTAGTAGGCTATATTAAAACCAAACGCTCTTAACTGAATCAATTTGGTTATCGTAAAGATTAAACTATACTTCTTGTTAGAAACAATAAAACTAAACTCATCCCCTCTTCTTTCATGTCCAAAATGGTCGGCCATTTGTTTTAGAGCGAAACAGTGGTGTAGTGTGTTGTAAAAAGCGGAAGTACAGTTAGTATGGAAGAAATAAGTCGCAAGTACTTAAAATATAAACGAACTGGTCAGTTTAAAGGAAACATACAACAAACACAGCCCTACGACGCCTCGATTTTAGGTTAGATTCACATTAAAACCGAGTGGCATTATTGACAGCAGCATTAAAACTAAACGGTTTTAATTCCAAGGCAACCTTGCTTTTATGTAGGATATATATGCTCTTGGAAACGTTTAAAATAAAACCATTATATCTTAACAATTCTCTGTCGATAGACCAAATAGTTTTATTAGGATTTCGGCCATACTGCTTTCTGGAGATGCTGAAAGCCATGATAGATTACAGTCCTAAGGCTTACATAAAAATTATAAATAAGCGTCTTAAGACATAAATTCGATTTATTTTAACATTAAAATTGTAGATAAAATTATTTTTCTTTCAAATTAATATTTTTCGGATTTAAATTTTTTTATTGTTTTTACTTTTTAATATTTTAATCGCCAAAAGTCAGAAGTTTTAGGGCGCGTGAGTTATTTAGACCTATTTTTGTTAACATTATTAATAAAGTTGGGTGCGCAAGTGTTTTTCTACCTTGACAGACCGAAATAACCAAGTACTTTTTATTATTTTATGGTTACAAATACGTATCTACCTATCATAACACATGTAAAAATTTGTTGGCCTATATGGAGTAGATTATGAGTTTAAAGAGTCATTTAATATGGTAAATTCTCTTCAAAAGTCTCCATTTAAGAAAGATTTTTTAAGTTTGCTATAAAACTGTCTGCCCTTAAAGTGTCTTTTAACATGGTTTTAAAAGCACCTTCACAGCAGCTTTAAAACCAGTTGCTCAAGAAAACAAAGTTTTAAGAAGGTTTTTATTTTTGGTTTTATTGACCTCCTTCAGAGTGGGCCCTTTTATGCTGAAAGCGGTTTTATTGTAACCTTAAGGTTTACTTAGACACCAAATGGTTTTAATTTTAGTTTTATTCTACAGTTTTAAAACGTCCTTAAAAGACTTAATAAACCCGTTCGGTGCTACTTGGGATGGCTTCCGAGTAAATGTTAAATAAAAGAGGGAAAAGCACATGTCCCTGTCTAACACCCCTTCTTATATGTATGGGTTTGGATATAGAATTGTCTATTTTTAATTGTGCCGTTTGATACCAGTAGAAATTTTCAATGCTTCAACATCATTCTTCCATTTTTTTTTCTGGGACGGCCTAGAAAAATGTGCAATCTTTGCAATCTAGATTTCGGTAATGGTGGATATTGGTTGATATTTCCCATAAAACTAATCGCAAAGTCGAGACGTGATAATTGTAGACTTTCAAATAATACACTGATTAACTTTGTAAGTCCATCATTACTTGAAAGATGTGTAACAATAATTGAAAAAATTATTGCGTGATGATTTAAATAACTTAGATCTACAGACCGGACGCGTCTCGTAAATTGCACGACTTCGCGCAATCGTACTTGAGACACTGTGTCAGGTGAGGCGTTTGAAAATTTGAGTACTGTAACAATTGCATTTTTTTAAGGTAACACACACTTTAACTTTATTATGAAATCGAGCGTTAGTCAAAATTCTAAATGCTCAGTTAATAATAACAACAATTAGGTACTTGTATTGAAAACAACATATTTTGTAATTAAAAAAAACATATTTGCAACATAGATAACAAAACAACATGCTTTGTTACGTATTTAAAAAAACTCTCCATCATGCATGCTCCATGAGAAAAGAAAATATAAAACTAATTTCATCCTCATCCTTATCGTGTCTCAGATGGCGTAGCTACTTTTGCTATAACTACTCAACGCTTTGCTACTCTACCTACCTACATACAATTTGTATTATTTTATCAAAAAACAAGCATTTACAAACTCTGCAAATTGTATTATTTTGCTTTGCATTTTCATATGGAAAAACCGCGGTATTTATCTTGAACTTTTTTTGAACAAGGTGCAATACTTAGGTAATATTATTATTAATAAAACAAAGTATATTAAAATACAATGTTAAAAACTTTAATAATATTTAAAAACTTTAATATATTATATTATAGTATACATTTTATGAATCAGTAGAAACGATTAGGTATATTTAAATTTGGTAAATTATAACTCCACTCGACCAGAGCATGACCACACAACTCAAAACATATTAAAATACAATGTTAAAAATTTTAACAATATTTAAAAACTTTAATATAATATATTATAGTATACATATTATGAATAAGTAGAAACGATTATATTTAAATTTGGTAAATTAAACTCCGCACGACCACGCAACTCAAAACACAAGTACGCAAATACGGTTGCGTGAAGTGTGGCTCGAAGTCGTGCAATTTACGAGACTCGCTCGAACTGTAGATCCTTGTATTTAAATATCCTGTCCAATGCACAGCCGTAACCAGGACCTGTTTGTAGCCCTAGGAAAATAACAACTGCGTGGTTGCCTTTGTCCTTGTTATAGGTATTGATAATTAATGTTGGAATTGGAAATTAATGTAGGTATAATTTGAATGTGATTTGGGGTTTTTATTCTAAATTCATTTAAACAACCCGATATCATTAGAGCACGAATTAATAATACGTAGTTTATTATTTTATGGTTTCGGTATTACGATTTAACATTTAAATTTATACTTGTTTGAGCGTGTCGAATATCGACATATTCAAGTTTCTTGAGCCCTTGATGTTAATAAAACTGAAATTAAATGCAAATGGTTAACTGTACAATATCGGGAAATAGATTTGAGACTCTAGTCATCCCTCCTTCTTTTTATTTAGTATAATTATGATATTATGTTCGATATACAGGGTGAGGCATATAAAGAACCTATTAGAAATATCTCGAAAACTACAGGTAAAAGAATCATGAAAATTGGAATACACGGGTTTTGAGATATGAACTATTTAATGAAAATATTTTGGTCTTTTTGTTACTTCTGGTTATACCGGAAGTTGATTGTAACTTCGTTTTTTAAATGGAACACCCTGTATATTTTTACATTTTTGGATTCTGCTCGATGTCTTCTTTCTTAAAATATGAGGTTTTGTATTATTACAGGATAGTTTAAAAGTAATTACGGTTTTTTATAAATTTTGTAGCAAACTTCACACCCTGTAGAATTGTACTGATATGATATCAAAAACTCCATTTATGTTCAAGTGATTTCTAAAATAGTCTATTATTATTAAAAATTATTAATATAGCGAAATGTTTCATTTTAGTATACAGGGTTGGTCGAAACTCGGAATAAGTATTATCTGAGTTTTCTTAAATGGAACACCCTGTATAGTATTGTAATGAAATGATATTTTATAGTACTTTTTTATTTCTTAAGCATTCCCTATACCTAACTGCTTTAATTTGTAATTTATTCGTAGTTCTTTAAGCCAAACATTAATTGCAACAAAAATTACGTGAAATTTTATTAGGTTTGTCGTGAAAATATTCAACCATAAATAACTTTTCGAAAATAAACACATATTAATCTCAACTGACCCTTAATTTATTAATACTGGTTGATATATCAAAATACCTACGTAGTTAAGATTGTTGATGTGTTTAATATTAATAAAAACATACCTACAATATTCTATCTAGTTGGCTATGACTTTGATACTAAATATTCTTAAACATTTGCTTTGCTTAAACATTCTACTATTTTTGAAGTTCCAGTTACTTTGCTGCCATTACTAATATGCATTTTTCGAATGAGGAACTGATTCAGATGTTTTTTTTGTTGTAGGAGAGTATAACGAATAAAAATGTGCTACTAGCAATAAGAATTTATCATCAGCAATTCCATGATAGATGACAACCAAAAAGAGAAACTTTTCAAAATTTACTAGAGCGGTTTTAACTATTGTACTATTGTACCTATGTAAATGATTAAAATAAATTAAATGTTAGTGGCACTAAGAATCTGCATGTTAGTATGAACGTTCTCGTAATCCAAGGGTCTAGTACGTCGAAACTATTCTAGTAAACTTTAGAAAAAGTTTCTCTTCTTGGCTGTCGTCTATCAGGGAGTTGCATATAATAAATTCTTATTGCTAGTAGTACATTTTTCATTTTTGTTATACTCTCCTAGAACAAAAACTTAACTAATCAGTTCCCCATTACAAAAATTTATCTTAGTAATGGTAACAAAGCAACTGGAACTATAAAAATAATATGATGTATAATGTTTAATCAAGTTTAGTGTCAAAGCCATAGCCAACTAGGTAGAATATGAGTTGCTTTATTAATATTTTATGCACCAACAATCTTAACAACGTAGGCATTTTGGTATCTCATCCAATATTAATATATTAAGGATCATTCTAGATTAACATGTATTTATTTTCAAAAAATTATTTATGATTGAATATTTTCACGCAAACCTAATAAAATTTCACGTAATTTTTGTTGCAATTAATGTTTCGCTTAAAGAACTACAAATAACTTAAAAATAAAGCAGTTAGGTATAGGGAATGCTTAATAAATAAAAAAGTACTATAAAATATTATTTCATTACAATACTAAAATACAGGTGTTCCATTTAAGAAAACTCAGATAATACTCATTCCGAGTTTCGACCAACCCTGTATACTAAAATTAAACATTTCGCTATATTAATAATTTTTAATAATAATAGACTATATTAGAAATCACTTGAACATAAATGGAGCTTTTTATATCATATCAGTAGTACAATTCTATAGGGTGTGAAGTTTGCTACAAAATTTATAAAAAACCGTAATTATCTTAAACTACCCTGTATAATATTACAAAATCTCATATTTTAAGAAAGGGAGACATCGAGCAGAATCCAAAAATGTAAAAATATACAAGGTTTCCCATTAAAAAAAAACGAAGTTACAATCCACTTCCGGTATAACCGGAAGTAGCAAAGAGACCCAAATATTTTCATTAAATAGTTCATACCTCAAAACCCCTGTATTCCAGTTTTTATGATCCTCTTGCCTTTAGTTCTCAAAATATTTCTAATAGGCCCTTTATCTGCCTCACCCTATATACACAATCAACGTTATATTATGGAATCGAATGGTTTTTATCGAAAATAAACAAATCAATAAAACAATCAGCTAACACAGTTCTATACGTTAGAGATTATTTTTTGCTCTAGCGACAAATTGATCGAAAATAAATAAACTAACTTTTACGTTCAAAAACGAAAATATGCTTATGTTGGGTTCGCGACGTACAAAGGGGAAATAAGTATTGTAAGTATTGTCTTTTCTTTTCTGAAAAATGTCTTTGGCAGAGCCAATTAACCAGACTTGTTTGTGATTGTAGATTCATAGTCATAAATTTCTTATTTCATAACATAAGTACTACAATATTATTTTTATAGATACATAGGTACATTTTGTTGATTTATTTTTATTTTTTTATAGAAATGTCGAAATTTTTAATAGAAATGTCTAAACTGCAAACTGCAATAAACCTAGCATATTTAAAAATGTGTTTTTTTGACCCTAACCCGAGAAACAAATAAAACAAAAATTATAAAAAAACGCCACTGAATAAAAAAGAAATAAATATTTTTTATTTTTATTTATTTATAGGCACAGATATAATTACTCGTATACAGTGCGTCCATAAAGTATCGCATAAATTCATTATTAGCTAAATAAACAACATTATTAGAAATTACCGAACAGGTCGAGTTTTGATTTTAATTTATGATGTTTGGCATATATATCATACTAGTGTCGTCATTTGTCTGAACGTAATGACGTAATCGATTATTTTTTAAAGAAGAAAAGATTTTAAAGAAGGGGTCGTGTGCTAGCTCATTTGAAAGGCAATTCAATTCTCTATTCAATAATATAAACATTAACGTAATTATTTATACAGAGTGTCCAAATTTTTTTTATATTAAATTAATTGACACAAAAAGACGAATGTGCGTAATTTATTTAATTCAAAATACATTTTACTGCTGTCATAAAACAGAAATAAAATTTTTATTTGGCAAATAAACATTGCTTTTCGCTTAAATTAAATGTTCAAACTGTCAAGAGGCAGGTGGGTAGCAGCTTAAACATCGAATTTAAGCAAAAAGTAATGTTTATATTCGAAATAAATATTTTATTTCTGTTTTCTGACAGCAGTAAAATGTATTTTGAATTAAATAAACTACGCAAAGTCTTCTTTTTGTGTCAATCAAGTTAATTAAAAAATTGTTTTTGGACACCCTGTATAAATAATTATGTTAATGTTTATAGTACTGAATAGAAAATTGAATTGCCTTTCAAATGAGCTATCACACGATCCCTATTCTTATTGAAAAAATCATCGACTACGTCATCACGTCCAGACGGATGACGTCACTGGTCTGATATATGTGCCAAAAAATCATAAATTAAAATCAAAAATCGACCTGTTTCGGTAATTTCTAATAGTGTTGTTTATTTAGTTAATAATGAATTTATGCGTTACTTTATGGACGCACTGTATACGAGTAATTATATAATCTGTACTTATAAATAAATAATAACAAAAAATATTTATTTGTTTTTTATTGATTGGCGTTTTTGTTTTATTTCTTTCTCTGGTTAAGGTCAAAAAACACATTCTTAAGTATGCTAGGTTTATTGCAGTTTCGACATTTCTATTTGAATATAATAAATTGAAATATACAATACTTACAATAATATTAATTGCAATAAAAACTTAGGCACCATAATTTAACAGATGTCTTATAATTTAATAGGTGCCTAAATCAATGAGTGTTTGTAGCGTAATAGTGTATATCAAAGGCTAACCGATTTTAGCATTCTGGTGCCGTAGTAAGCTCCGTGAAGTTAGCCCGAAAAAGTCGGGAAAAAAATGCGATTGATGCCATTCGTTTGTCCATTGATTGTCCACATTTGTCCACCATTTTATTTCGTTAGTCCACCCATCAATTCTTTTTTATAAACAAAAATTTTTTTTCGGGCTAACTTCACAAATCCACACATTTTCGAATATTTAAAAAAACTCTTGCCATATTGTTTGTCCATCGTTTGTCCATGTTTGTCCACCACATAATTTTTTTGTCCACCCTCTGAAACAACCCCCTGTTAATTGTAATTATTTTTTTATTTCTTAATTCGGGCTATCTTCACGTTCTCTTAAATGGGCATTTAAACGTTAATTCGGGTGCAGAATCACAACTGAGCGTTTGTCCACCCCTTTGCAGCATTTGTTCAACCCCTTAAAGTGCGAAACAACCCCCCTGTTAATTGTAATTATTTTTTTATTTCTTAATTCGGGCTAACTTCACGTCCGTTTAAACGTGTATTTTAAAGTTAAATCGGGTGAAGAATCACAACTACCCGTATGTCCACCCCTTCGCAGCGTTTGTCCAGCCCCTTAAAGTGCGAAACAACCCCCTCGTTAATTGTAATTATTTTTTTAATTCTTAATTCGGGCTAACTTCAAGTTCTCTTATATAGGTATTTAAACGTTAATTCGGGTGCAGAATCACAAATACCCGTTTGTCCACTCCTTCGCAGCGTTTGTCCAACCCCTTAAAGTGCGAAACAACCCCCTCGTCAATGGTAATTATTTTTTTATTTCTTTATTCGGGCTAACTTCACGTTCTCTTAAATGGGCATTTAAACGTTAATTCGGTTGCAGAATCACAACTAAGCGTTTGTCGACCCCTTTGCAGCGTTTGTCCAACCCCTTAAAGTGCGAAACAACCCCCCTGTTAATTGTAATTATTTTTTTATTTCTTAATTCAGGCTAACTTCACGTCCGTTTAAATGTGTATTTAAAGTTAATTCGGGTGCAGAATCACAACTACCCGTTTGTCCACCCCTTCGCTGCGTTTGTCCAACCCCTTAAAGTGCGAAACAACCCCCTCGTTAATTGTAATTATTTTTTTAATTTCTTTATTCGAGCTAACTTCACGTTCCCTTAAATGGGCATTTAAACGTTAATTCGGGTGCAGAATCACAACCACCCGTTTGTCCACACCTTCGCAGCGTTTGTCCAACCCCTTAAATTGCGAAACAACCCCCCTGATAATTGTAATTATTTTTTTATTTCTTAATTCGGGCTAGCTTTACGTTCCCTTAAATGGGCATTTAAAAGTTAATTCGGGTGCAGAATCACAACTACTGGTTTGTCCACCCCTTCGCAGCGTTTGTCCAACCCCTTAAAGTGTGAAACAACCCCCCTGTTAATTGTAATTATTTTTTAGTTGTTCTTAATTCGGTAGTTGTGATTCTGCACCCGAAATAACGTTTAAAAGCCCATTTAAGGGAACGTGAAGCTAGCCCGAATTAAGAAATAAAAAAATAATTACAATTAACAGGGGGGTTGTTTCGCAATTTAATGGGTCGGACAAACGCTGCGAAGGGGTGGACAAACGGGTAGTTGTGATTCTGCATCCGAATTAACGTTTAAATGCCCATTTAAGGGAACGTGAAGCTAGCCCGAAAAAAAGAAATAAAAAAATAATTACAATTAACGAGGGGGTTGTTTCGCACTTTAAGTGGTTGGACAGACGCTGCGAAAGGGTGGACAAACGGGCAGTTGTGATTCTGCACCCGAATTAACGTTTAAATGCCCATTTAAGGGAACGTGAAGCTAGCCCGAAAAAAGAAATAATAAAATAATTACAATTAACGAGGGGGTTGTTTCGCACTTTAAGTGCTTGGACAGACGCTGCGAAAGGGTGGACAAACGGGCAGTTGTGATTCTGCACCCGAATTAACGTTTAAATGCCCATTTAAGGGAACGTTAAGCTAGCCCGAATTAAGAAATAAAAAAATAATTACAATTAACAGGGGGGTTGTTTCGCAATTTAATGGGTTGGACAAACGCTGCGAAGGGGTGAACAAACGGGTAGTTGTGATTCTGCATCCGAATTAACGTTTAAATGCCCATTTAAGGGAACGTGAAGCTAGCCCGAAAAAAGAAATAAAAAAATAATTACAATTAACGAGGGGGTTGTTTCGCACTTTAAGTGGTTGGACAGACGCTGCGAAAGGGTGGACAAACGGGCAGTTGTGATTCTGCACCCGAATTAACGTTTAAATGCCCATTTAAGGGAACGTGAAGCTAGCCCGAAAAAAGAAATAAAAAAATAATTACAATTAACGAGGGGGTTGTTTCGCACTTTAAGTGGTTGGACAGACGCTGCGAAAGGGTGGACAAACGGGCAGTTGTGATTCTGCACCCGAATTAACGTTTAAATGCCCATTTAAGAGAACGTGAAGTTAGCCCGAATAAAGAAATAAAAAAATAATTACAATTAACGAGGGGGTTGTTTCGCACTTTAAGTGGTTGGACAGACGCTGCGAAAGGGTGGACAAACGGGCAGTTGTGATTCTGCACCCGAATTAACGTTTAAATGCCCATTTAAGGGAACGTGAAGCTAGCCCGAAAAAAGAAATAATAAAATAATTACAATTAACGAGGGGGTTGTTTCGCACTTTAAGTGCTTGGACAGACGCTGCGAAAGCGTGGACAAACGGGCAGTTGTGATTCTGCACCCGAATTAACGTTTAAATGCCCATTTAAGGGAACGTTAAGCTAGCCCGAATTAAGAAATAAAAAAATAATTACAATTAACAGGGGGGTTGTTTCGCAATTTAATGGGTTGGACAAACGCTGCGAAGGGGTGAACAAACGGGTAGTTGTGATTCTGCATCCGAATTAACGTTTAAATGCCCATTTAAGGGAACGTGAAGCTAGCCCGAAAAAAGAAATAAAAAAATAATTACAATTAACGAGGGGGTTGTTTCGCACTTTAAGTGGTTGGACAGACGCTGCGAAAGGGTGGACAAACGGGCAGTTGTGATTCTGCACCCGAATTAACGTTTAAATGCCCATTTAAGAGAACGTGAAGTTAGCCCGAATAAAGAAATAAAAAAATAATTACAATTAACGAGGGGGTTGTTTCGCACTTTAAGTGGTTAGACAGACGCTGCGAAAGGGTGGACAAACGGGCAGTTGTGATTCTGCACCCGAATTAACGTTTAAATGCCCATTTAAGGGAACGTGAAGCTAGCCCGAATTAAGAAATAAAAAAATAATTACAATTACCGGGGGGTTGTTTCGCACTTTAAGGGGTTGGACAAACGCTGCGAAGGGGTGGACAAACGGCTAGTTGTGATTCTGCACCCGAATTAACGTTTAAATGCCCATTTAAGGAAACGTGAAGCTAGACCGAATTAAGAAATAAAAAAATAATTGCAATTAACAGGGGGGTTGTTTCGCACTTTAAGGGGTTGGACAAACGCTGCGAAGGGGTGGACAAACGAGTAGATGTGATTCTGCACCCGAATTAACGTTTAAATGCCCATTTAAGAGAACGTGAAGCTAGCCCGAATTAAGAAATAAAAAAATAATTACAATTAACAGGGGGGTTGTTTCGCAATTTAATGGGTTGGACAAACACTGCGAAGGGGTGGACAAACGGGTAGTTGTGATTCTGCATCCGAATTAACGTTTAAATGCCCATTTAACGGAACGTGAAGCTAGCCCGAAAAAAGAAATAAAAAATAATTACAATTAACGAGGGGGTTGTTTCGCACTTTAAGTGGTTGGACAGACGCTGCGAAAGTGTGGACAAACGGGCAGTTGTGATTCTGCACCCGAATTAACGTTTAAATGCCCATTTAAGAGAACGTGAAGTTAGCCCGAATAAAGAAATAAAAAAATAATTACAATTAACTAGGGAGTTGTTTCGCACTTTAAGGGGCTGGACAAACGCTGCGAAGGGGTGGACAAACGGGTAGTTTTGATTCTTCACCCGAATTAAGTTTAAAATACGCGTTTAAACGGACACGAAGTTAGCCCGAATTAAGAAATAAAAAAATAATTACAATTAACGGGGTGGTTGCTTCGCACTTTAAGGGGTTGGACAAACGGCTAGTTGTGATTCTGCACCCGAATTAACGTTTAAATGCCCATTTAAGGGAACGTGAAGCTAGCCCGAATTAAGAAATAAAAAAATAATTGCAATTAACAGGGGGGTTGTTCGCACTTTAAGGGGTTGGACAAACGCTGCGAAGGGGTGGACAAACGGGTAGTTGTGATTCTGCACCCGAATTAACGTTTAAATGCCCATTTAAGGGAACGTGATGCTAGCCCGAATTAAAAAATAAAAAAAAATTACAAATAACAGGGGGGTTGTTTAGCACTTTAAGGGGTTGGACTAACGCTGCGAAGGGGTGGACAAACAGGTAGTTATGGTTCTGCACCCGAATTAACGTTTAAATGCCCATTTAAGAGAACGTGAAGTTAGCCCGAATAAAGAAATAAAAAAATAATTACAATTAACGAGGGGGTTGTTTCGCACTTTAAGGGGTTGGACAAACGCTGCGAAGGGGTGGACAAACGGGTAGTTGTGATTCTGCACCCGAATTAACTTTAAAATACACGTTTAAACGGACGTGAAGTTAGCCTGAATTAGGAAATAAAAAAATAATTACAATTAACAGGGGGGTTGTTTCGCACTTTAAGGGGTTGGACAAACGCTGCAAAGGGGTGGACAAACGCTTAGTTGTGATTCTGCACCCGAATTAACGTTTAAATGCCCATTTAAGAGAACGTGAAGTTAGCCCGAATAAAGAAATAAAAAAAAATTACAATTGACGAGGGGGTTGTTTCGCACTTTAAGGGGTTGGACAAACGCTGCGAAGGAGTGGACAAACGGGTAGTTGTGATTCTGCACCCGAATTAACGTTTAAATACCTATTTAAGAGAACTTGAGGTTAGCCCGAATTAAGAATTAAAAAAATAATTACAATTAACGAGGGGGTTGTTTCGCACTTTAAGGGGCAGGACAAACGCTGCGAAGGGGTGGACAAACGGGTAGTTGTGATTCTTCACCCGATTTAACTTTAAAATACACGTTTAAACGGACGTGAAGTTAGCCCGAATTAGGAAATAAAAAAATAATTACAATTAACAGGGGGGTTGTTTCGCACTTTAAGGGGGTTGGACAAATGCTTCAAAGGGGTGGACAAACGCTTAGTTGTGATTTTGCACCCGAATTAACGTTTAAATGCCCATATAATAAAACGTGAAGTTAGCCCAAATTAAGAAATAAAAAAATAATTACAATTAACAGGGGGTTGTTTCAGAGGGTGGACAAAAAAAATTATGTGGTGGACAAACATGGACAAACGATGGACAAACAATATAGCAAGAGTTTTTTTAAATTTTCGAAAATTTGTGGATTTGTGAAGTTAGCCCGAAAAAAAATTTTTTTTTATAAAAAAGAATTGATGGGTGGACTAACGAAATAAAATGGTGGACAAACGTGGACAATCAATGGACAAACGAATGGCACCAATCGCATTTTTTTTTCCCGACTTTTTCGGGCTAAGTTCATTGACCTGCCGTAGTATAGGAGCATTTGTAAATATGCTGGCAGGAAACATATCTTTCTTCGCAATGCAACATCTAATGAAGTCAAAATTCTTTCACGAGGTGCACAGATTCAGATATATCAGGCGTATGGAAGCGAAATATGGGCTCTAACAAAAAGAGAAGTAAATAAATTGCTGGTGTAGGAACGTAAAATCCTTCGAATGATATATGGCCCTTGCAGAGACAGCGTGACAAACGAATGGAGGCGCAGATACAATAACGAGTTTCGATTAGGAAAGGAAAATCTAGTCACATTTATATAAAGGCCAATAGACTCAGATGGACAGGGCATGTGATACGCAGTAACGACAATCGCCTTATAAACAATGTGTTCTGGGAAAGGCCAGATGGAAGAAGGTCTGTAGGACGGCCTGGACAAAGGTGGAAAGATGCAGTCAAAGAAGATCTGAGGAAAATGGGAGTGAGACAATGAGAATTAGTGGCACAGGACCGACAAAATGGAAGGCAATAGTAAAGGCGGTAAAGGCCCACGAAGAGTTGTAACGTCATTGATGATGATGATGTTGACTCTCTGAAGAGACCCTAGGAAGGGTTGACACTAGTTAGAGTGCTTTTGGCGCGCTCTGAACTAACTAAAATAAGACGGCTTTTGTTTCGGTTTTCGGTGAAGTAACTAAAATAAGACAACGAAATAATTATTTATTATTAAATTAGTGGGAATTAAAAAAATAATTCCTGCTTTTTATCTAATCGTCCCAGAATAATAACTATTTCTTTCTTTGTGGTAAAATTATCAGCTTTTCGAATTCCTTTTTATCTAATCGTTCTAGAATAACTATCAGTATATAATTTGTGGTCTTTGTTTTACCAAGTCAGATATAATAAAATAATATGAATGGCCTATTTTTTTACTAAGTAACAGCCGAAATAGCTCAGTTGGGAGAGCGTGCGACTGAAGATCTAAAGGTCCCTGGTTTCGGCACAACTTTTTATTATTTTGGGGAAAAATATTCGTTATAAAGTGGTTTTGAAAGCTTATATTTCTGAAAGCATATATTTCTGAAAGCAGAGCTATGTTGAAAAGGAGACACGCCAGCGCTTCTCCCTGTCGCAGCCCAACATGCGTTTCAAACGCCTGTGATTGTTCGCCCTGTATTTCGACTTTGCAAACAACTTTACGCATTGTAGCCTTAACCAATCTTATCAGTTTATCGGGGATGTGGAATTCATCCATGGCTTCATACAATTTATTTCCTAGGACACTATCATAGGCCGATTTAAAATCTACGAAAAGATGGTATTATACGTGTCGATATTGAATTCACTGGTTTTTTCCAGTATTTGCCTTAGCACAAAGATCTGGTCTGTTGTTGATCGACCAGGCCTAAAACCACTTTTATATTCACCAAGAAGCTCCTCTGAATGTGCACTTAGGCGACCATATAGTAATATTAATGTCATTCTGATAAAGTAATGTCATTATTAATGACCGTGTAAGGGCACTATTTAAAATAAACGAGAACTTAAGGAAAGTCAAAGAAGATAGTGAGGAAATTCTGACTGTTGACCAAAAATGGGGGAAAATTCAACATGCCTTAGTGTCAGTTGGAAAAGAAACCCTCAAACCACTTGGAGAGAAAACAAAATCTTGGATGACAGTAGAAATTCTTGAACTTATGGAAGAACGAAGAAAAAATAAAACAAAAAACCCGAATAAATACAAAGAAATTCAGAGAAACATCAGAAAGAAAATTCGAGAGGCAAAAGAGAGGTGGCTCTCCGACAGATGCAAAGAAATAGAAGACCTGGATAAAGAGTATGACAGCTTTAATTTACACAAAAAAATCAAAGAAATGACAGGTTCTAGAAAAAACACAAGAACGAATACCCTTAAAAATGATAAAGGGGATATTATTACTGACGTGAAGGAGAGATTGTGTCAATGGACCAATTACATCCAACAACCCTTTAATGATGAAAGAGGAGAACTGTCATTAGAAATCACAGAGGATACCGGACCACCAATATTAAGAGACGAAGTCATCTATGCCATTAAAAACACGAAAGAGGGTAAAGCTACTTTACCAGATAATGTGCCCATCGAATTATTAAAACTTATTGATGAAGATGGTATTGATGTAATGGTTGAACTCTTTAATCTAATATATCAGACTGCCACAATCCTCAGACAATGGCTGCAATCGACCTTTGTAGCAATTCCCATAAAGTCAAGTGCAACAACCTGCTCGGATCACAGAACAATATCTGTAATGAGTCACACACTTAAAACATTTTTGAAAATAATACACAGCAGAATTGTTAAAACTCTCGAATATGAAATCAGTGACACACAATTTGGCTTTAGAAATGGTATGAGCACACGAGATGCTTTGTTCGGCTTGAATGTGCTGGCCCAGAGATGCATGGACGTGAATCAGGATATGTACTTATGTTTTGTAGACTTTGAAAAGGCATTTGATAAAGTTCAACATAAAAAGCTTGTAGATATATTAAAAAGCAAAAATATTGACAGTCGTGACATGAAAATTATGTCACGGAATATATAAGAATATATATCTAATATATATTGGAATCAAACTGCCAAGGTAAGAATTGACAACCAGGACACCCAAGATATCAAAATACAGAGAGGAATCCGTCAGGGTTGCGTGCTGTCTCCACTAGTTTTCAATGTCTACAGTGAAGCAGTATTTCAAGAAGCGCTCTCAGATTCAATAGAAGGTATATCTATCAATGGAGAAGTTTTGAACAACTTACGTTTTGCAGACGATACAGTAATAATAACGGGTAACAACAATGATTTACAGAACGTAATGCAACGCCTTAATGAACGCTGTCATGAGTACGGACTGAAGATGAATTTAAAGAAAACTAAATGCATGATAATAACTAAATCAGCACACGCAAACATCCAATTAACTATTGAAGATACTGTGATTGAGAGTGTGGATAACTACAAATACTTAGGAACATGGATAACATCAAATGTAGACCAAACCAAAGAAATTAAGACACGTATTGAAATAGCACGTGCATCATTCATTAAACTTAAAAAGTTTCTTTGTTGTCGGGATATAAGGTTAGAACTACGCCTAAGGATGCTTCGATGTTACGTGTTCTCTACTCTTCTTTATGGCTTGGAACCGTGGACGTTGAAACAAGTCCATTTGAATAAGTTGGCCGCCTTTGAATTTTGGTGTTACAGAAGAATCCTACGAATATCATGGATTCAAAGAATGTCGAACGTGGAAGTAACTAGAAGGATAGGAAATCAACCGGAATTAATACTAACTATCAAAAGACGAAAACTTGAGTACTTGGGACATGTGATGAGAGGGCAAAAATACTCATTATTAAAACTTATTATGCAACGCAAAATCCGAGAAAAGCGAAATGTGGGAAGACAAAGAACATCCTGGCTTAAGAACTTACGGGAATGGTTCGAATGCAGTAGTGCAGAGCTATTTAGTGCGGCAGTCAACAGGGTCCGCATTGCCATGATGATTTCAACCTTCGATAGAAGATGGAACTTAAAGAAGAAGAAGGGCCCTATTAGGTCAACAATAACTAAAAAAGTTGTCAGATACCTGGAGTATTTAGAGTCCTGAGAAAAATCTAACTTTCCTGGACTAATAGTCGTCTTCCGGCGAAACTCAAGACAGATGCAGAAGATTCAGCACTTTCTGTAGTTATGTATATAACATCATTTAAGAATATTAGCATAATTTTATCCATAGCGTTCCTCCTGTTCTTGAAGTGACTTGAATATCGGCGACAAACATTATAAAAGCCGATACACATATACAGAGAGAGTCTGTAATTTGGAATAAATTCAATATCTCAAATACTAATTGTTTTTTTGAAAAATGCTCAGACCCGTCGATTAGTATTTCAATATGTCCTTTTTGACATACAATAATAATGTATACAGGGTATCCCAATTTAGAGATATGACGTCATCGTTGATTTTCTTAAATGGCAACACTGTCATTTTGATAGCTATTTTGATAGGGTGTGTAAAGTTATACACAACTGCAAAATATCAAATTTTTATTCTCTACCATTTATGGTCGCCTCGTATTTCCGTGAGACTGTGTAAAAATATAATGTAATCTGTAATAAAAGCAAGCCATAAAAATGAAAGCAAAAGTACCCTACCAGGAGTAGTTATTAACTGCAAAACTATCAATGACTAAGATGTGTAAAATATAAAAGTTTTAAGGTTCTACATTCAGATGTTCCTGGTATGATATTTTAAAATATGGGCAATCACCCAGTTAAGTTTTCATCGAACTGTTGATCAGTCCACGTGGACAAAGAGCCACTCAAAAAATCGGATATTGCTGTTGTGACCAATCATAATGCGGTATCTTTTATCGGAAGAACTACTCACCCTTCGCTCAAGATATAACAATATTTGGCTGAGCGAGGCCATGCCATAAAATAGTTTATCACAAAGTGTCATCTTTCGGCTGATTGCAGCCGTCCAGTGGTGTGCACCAGGGACCCGGACCGTACCGCTAAAAACAGAAAACCGAACCGAAACGGATATTTTTTAGTGGACCAGAACCGAAACTGAACCCTTATTTGATATTAAATATAATTTTTGGAACCGAACCGTAACACTTAATTTTTCAAACGGTTTTATCGGTTTTTTTCGGTTTTGTTGTTTATAATATTGTTATTTTTGTTTTTTTTTATAAGTTAGTGCAAACAATTTTGCAGTGTTTTCCACTTTTGTTAATAAATAAAAAATACATTTCAAGATGTTTTCTTATTTTTAAAATCAACTCAAAAAGCATAAACAACAACTATGTTTTAATAATTTCTTCTTTTAATTCTGATCAACAAATGTTTCTGAAGTTGTTGAGGAAAATAATTTTTTTTGTATTTCAGAATATTGTCAAATATTTTATTTAACTAAATCGATGTCGCTTTAGCAAATTCTAAAATAATAATTTTTTTTTATTTAAATTTATGTGTCTCGGCAGCAATGGCCATTGACACAAACAATATTGGTTATACAATAATTAATTACAATAAGGACTTAAAACTAATTAGGTATTATAACAGTTAATTTCTAAATTTTAAATAACATTACGTAAAAATTACGAAGAAAAAAATTGGATATACAATCATTGGATACTATAGAGACGTACAACTAATTATAAAATTGCTTCGGTCTTCTTGGGATACTTCGGACGTTGTTTAGTCATAGTAGCAGTTGCATATGAACTAGTAAGATTACTGGAAGAATTGGGTCCAAACATGGTGTTGCTAACAGTGGGGGAACATTGATTTAAATTGTTACTCATGTAGTCAAAAGTAACTTGAATTTGTTTATATTAACGCTTTGGATGTCTGGAAATAAGTGATAACCTTGGATACATCACTGCAATACTGGTTGCCTAACCGTTGGCGTCCGTTGGGACGGGATAGCACCAGTGAAAAACTATTGACAGTTTGACACTGAATGGGTTTAAATTGGAAGATTATTAAGTAAAACATCTCTTACTGACTGAAGTTACAGCTTGTTCTTGATGATTAACACGTAACACAATTGTTATTAGTCACTATTTGAGCGAAAACTAATTTTAATAACTAGTATTTACAGTAATAATTACAAATTTCGGCACCGATTTACAGATCGATACATACACGTTCTGACGTTAGTTTGACAGACCAAATAATAAAATTAATCTATCCATTGTTAACTTTTGTACCTGATCAGTGGTCACTAATAATTGATAATCGGTGATAAATCTTTGTTATGTTGGTTGTGACGGAAAAATATAATTTTAATAATGTCAACAATTAATTATTTGATTATGTAGAATGTAATAGAATACAGAGATATAAATGAATTGAGCCATACTGGTAGGGGAGCTCAAGCGGGCATTTTTGCAGTTACTTGAGCGAGCCAGAAAATCACACGGGGAGAAACCTTGTAGGTCCTATGTAAATGTACCCCTACCATATATTGGATCTTAAACAGGAGGATCCGAAAAAAAATATACCCTTAGAAAAACTTAAATTGTCACATTAAGATAAGGTAAGTTAAGTACATACAGAACAGTGTATATTTCAAAAATCTGACGGTTTGAGGGGGCGCGTAAGAAAATGTGCGAGTCACAAAGCTTCACAAGAAAAAAGCGAATATGTTGAGAAATAAACGTTAGATCGAAAAACTAAAAATTACGTGTTCAATATTTTTCAAAAATATATCGAATGATACCAAACACGAACTCCCACGGAGAGGAGTGAGGGTAAATTTTAAATAGGAACCCCGCAATATTTTGCGAAATGAACATCAGATCGAAAACGTACAAAATACACGTATCAAAATACACTGTCGGAAAAAATACATGTGCCGTTTTTGTGGTCTGACCGTTCCAAATTTTTAACCTGTTCCACAATTTAAACTTCCCCTGTTCCAGTGTTCCCATATTTTAAAGTTTGTCCAACTAGACATCCTTAAGATATTAACAAATTTTCAGCTTGCTATTAATCAACTTTTTTTTCATACGCGGTATCCAGATACCAATAGATAAGCACCAGACTATTTAAAAGTATTACTAAGCTTTGTTTTTAAACCAAGAGGAGTACACTAAAAAGACATATTCACACCCAAGAAAGTCACTAGAAATATCACCAAACACATCTTCTTTTTTGGTTAATCATATCGGCCTTCGACGATTATCCATATTATACTAATACGTCGCTAAAGAGTTACAATCTAAAGGTCGATAAAGGTATATCTATCAATGGAGAATTTTGGAACAACTTATGAGTTGCAGATGATACAGTAAAGGCCGGGACACACATATCTGCACCGAGCCCACACCGAGCACAGACAGCATGGCCAGCCTTGCTGTCTCTGCTCGGTGCGGGCGCGGTGCGGACACGGTGCTGGTTCGGTGCGGATATGTGTGTCCCGGCCTTAATAATAACGGATTAAGACAATGATTTAGAATTTAGAGAACGTAATGCAACGCCTTAGTGAACGCTGTCATGAGTACGGACTGAAGATTAATTTAAAGAAAACTAAATGCATGACCATGACTAAATTAGCACACGCAAACATCCAATTGACTATTGAAGATACTGTAATTGAGAGTGTGGATACTACAAATAATTAGGAACATGGATAACATCAAATGTGGACCAAAGCAAAGAAATTAGGGAGCGTTCAAGTACGTACGTAACGCGGTTTTTGAAGATTTTTGACCCCATCCCCCTTCGTAACGCACCTTAATGGGGCGTTCACGTATTACGTAACGCAATTTTTGAAGATTTTTAACCCTCCCCCCTTACGTAATATTTGAACGGCCCCTTACGACACGTATTGAAATAGTACGTGCATCATTCATTAAACTTACAAAGTTTCTTTGTTATTAGGATATAAGGTTAGAACTACGCCTAAGGATGCTTTTGTGTTACGTGTTCTCTACTCTTCTTTATGGCTTGGAAGCGTGGACACTAACAAGTCCATCAATTAGTCAAAAGATTACAATAACATGAAAGTTATCAGAGATAAAACAGTAAGGTTTACTACTTATGAGCAGTTGTGTTACTAAAACATATAAATTTGATCATACTTACTGTTTAATTATATGTGATAATTAATGTTATTGACAATTTTTTATACAGGTATTATTATTTTACAATAGGATCTGTTCAGTCGAGTCGATTAGTGTTATCACTATGTACCTAGGTATATCACAGATGTTGATAACACCGATATTTTTTTATTTAAACTTTTTCGTAAAATAAAATATTTACTGATACCCACATAATTTGAGAAGATGCGATGGTGTCATTTACAATTTACACTTAAAATCAAATGTTTGCAAAATAATAACTTTTATTAAATTTAAATTAGATATCTACGCTACTGTTCACTAAATTGTCACCCTGGTCACTCTTAACAGTGTTGCCATTTTGCTAGTATCTGGTCCGCTCTTGTTAGAGTAAATTTTCCAACGGAATCCCGTCTTTACCATACAAGATAATAGAAAATAACAAAGTTATGTCTGTAATTTGGAATAAATTCAATAATTATAATACTAATTGTTTCTTTGAAAAATGCTTAGGCCCGTCGATTAGTATTTCAAATTGTCATTTTTGACGTAAAATAATAATGTCTACAGGGTGTCCTAATTTAGAGATATGACGTCATCGTTGATTTTCATAAACGGCAACACTGTCATTTTGATAGCTATTTTGATACGGTGTGTAAAGTTATACACAACTGCAAAATTTCAAATTTTTATTCCCTACCATTTACAAGATAATAAAAAATAACAAAGTTATGAAAAACAAGTAATCAAATAATAATTGAATTTAATTATTTCGAATAAGCAAATGCTCATAACGTTGCCCATTGACAATTTGACAATAATTGAGGGCAACATTATGAGTATTTGCTAATTGAAATAATTAAATTCAATTATTATTTGATTACTTGTTTTTCATAACTTTGTTATTTTTTATTATCTTGTAAATGGTAGGGTATAAAAATTTGAAAGTTGTATATAACTTTACACACCCTATCAAAATAGCCATCAAAATGACAGTGTTGCCATTTAAGAAAATCAACGTTGACGTCATATCGCTAAATTGGGACAGCCTGTATACATTACTATTGTATGTAAAAAATGACAACTTGAAATACTAATCGACGGGTCTGAGCATTTTTCAAAAAAACAATTAGTATTTTAATTATTGAATTTATTCCAAATTACAGACATAACTTTGTTATTTTCTATTATCTTATAAATGGTAGAAAATAAAAATTTTATATTTTGCAGTTGTGTATAACTTTTCACACTTTATCAAAATAGCTATGAAAATTACAGTGTTGCCATTTAAGAAAATCAACGATGACGTCATATCTCTAAATTGGGACACCCTGTATACATTGTTATTGTATGTCAAAAAGGACAATTTGAAATACTAATCGACGAGTCTAAGCATTTTTCAAAAAATGAATGTGTGTGTACTTTGTACGCACGTAAGAAGTTATACTTCTTCTATTATGTGATTTTTAAGACAATACCAAAAATTTTAAAAAATAAAAGAATAAAACGCACACAAACACATTGAAAATTGCCACAAAGAAAAAAATGATTTCTGAACGATAATAATTGTTGGCAAAAATTTTAAATACGCATTTTCTGAAAAAAAAATTATATAACAAATATACTTACAATCATAAAATGCATAAAAAAATAAAAACTTGCATCGGGAATCGAACCCGTGAATTTCTGGGCGCTTTGATTCGTAATCGAAGCCTAGACTCACTCGTCCAATTCCACATTATTTGTCATGTGGAAAAATAGGGTAACTGAACGTTTTACTGTTTGGCAGTTGTTTTGAATATAATTAAATTATGTAGTTTAAATTTTGTGGAAGAAAATATTAAAATATAACAAAACAGTAAGAAAACAATATATTAGATGAAGATTGGTAGAACTTTTGTTGGTAATCAAATTAAGTATGTAAATCAAAGCATTACATACCTACTAGATAAATAAATCTACGCCAAAAAATCATAATTTAAAAATAAAAATCGGACCTAATTTGGGATTTCTCTCTAAAATCCCCATTCTTGAGAAAATAAATGTACAGTAGAGCGTCGGTTATCCGAGCAAGCGTTAGTAATTGACGCTTAAAATATCTTCAATTTTCTTCAATATTGTATCCAAAAATAATTATGTTGTTGCAAAGACTGCACTTTTTTGTTTAGTTGATAGTTGTCATTATCAAGATATAAATGAATATGTAGGTATATAAATATGGCTTTTATTCACTTGTGGATAAATATGTATGACTATAAATATGTATCAATATATTGTAGTTCGATTATCCGAACAAATCGGTTTTCCGAACACCTATGTCCCCCAATTAGTTCGGATAATCGACGCTCTACTGTATTTCAACCTAATCCAAATGTATAATTACAATATGATTATAATAAAAACTACTTACCAAATTAGAATGAGTTTTCCTTGTCCAAAATAGTCCAAAAATATAGGTACATATATGAAAACTATTTAAAAAGGCAGTATAACTATTAACTAACTTTTGTTTGTTGTTTCTTTTCACACAAATTTTAAAACGCAACAACCATAAATAATCTAACTACAGCTGTGCCACAGCCGCCATATTGAATAATTTTTGACATGTCATTTGAACATCCAATCAGAACAAAGTTATAATGCGCATGCGCCGGGATCATAGGTTTTAACATATAAAAATTCACCCTCATATCGCCGGTAAAGAAGTATAACTTCAAAAAACAATTAGTATTTGAGATATTTAATTTATTCCAAATTACAGACTCTCTCTGTATATTTATATAAAACAGTTCAGATTTAAATACATTTATTAATAGAAAAACACGAAAAACAATTATTTCAGTTCTCTTATAGAACTCTAGAGTACTCTTCTGTTTTCTTTGAATAAGACGCAAACATCAAAAAATTCCCAACCGTTCTCTCCAAGCAGACACAAAAGCGTAACCCCAAGTTTTCAGGTATTGATTTTTGCCACATGGGACCTGTTCCCAACGAAGCCAGTCATCTTAATAGGCAGTTTTAAACATACATCTCTTAAAATGGTTTTAAATAATGGGATAAATATACTGACATTTTAATGCATCGATATTAGAAATAATGTCTACCTAAAAAATGAAGATATTTGTTCCCTTTAGTTGGTTGTTATTTTGCAGTATTAGTAGAGTTACTGAAGGTGGATATGAACTATTACCACCGATTTCGTTGAACCTCCATCGATTTGCATGAAAATTGGTGAGTGTTTAGAGGATATCTCAAGGAACAAAGGTGACATGGTGCCAACTTGCGCTTTTACCATGGGGGTGGATGCAACCCCTTCTCGGGGGTGAAAATTATGTTATTAAGAATAACACCATAATTCGATAGAGGGACAAATTCTAAGCAAAATTTATTGTATAAAGTTATTTAAAAGAATTAAAACTTTTTGAGTTAAAGATCAAATATTTTAATTTTTCATGAGAAAAATGCATGTTTTCAACCGATTTTTCACAAATAACTCAAAAACTACAGGTTTTTGCAAAAGGATTGTATTACCAAAATTGAGGCTAATAAAAAACTAAATAAACTCCTTACTAGAAAAATCTTTTAGTGTTAACTTAACCCTGCTGTCCTGTTCGGGTCTATTTGACCCAAAAAATAATTTATTTCTTATTTTACAAATTATTACGCGCCGTAACGATTTGGTGTTTCGTGACTTTATTACCTAATATGAGGTCTTTTAATTGCATATGAGATAAACAATCAACTTCCTGATTTTTTTGATAAAAATGAAATTGTTACCTAGGGTACGTTCGGGTCAATGTGACCCGCGTATTTAAACCGTTAAAAACTACCTGTGTATGTGTGTTTAGTTGGCAGTATTCTATATTGGCAGTACCTGTGTGTTTGTCAGCCGGATACCTCTGTAAATAAAAATAGGTTTCTACAAGCTAAAACTTGTAAAATAAACTGTAGTATAGCTGCACGAAGTTGCAAACCAAATTATAAATATGACCAACATGGACGGACAGCATGTCTTTGGAACCAACAGAAAAGACATGAATAAAGTTGTTGGTTTCCAAGCATACATTGGTCTTTTATTTCTAGCTCGAGTTTATAAGTCCCATGGTGAATCAACTAAAAGTTTGTGGAATGAAGAAAAGGCTCGTAGTATATTTCAATCAACAATGTCACTTGTCACTTGATATATTTACAAAAAGTTTGCAAGTAATATGTTTTACAATACGTTTTGATAACAAAATTACTAGACAGGATAGGAGACGTTTTGATAAACTTGCTGCAATACGTGAAATTAATGAAACATAGGTAGAAAATGTACCAAAATTTTTTAACCCTGATGAAAATGTTACCATCGATTGCTTTTAGAGGCCGCTCTTCCTTCAAATGGTATATTCCAAGCAAGCCAGCGAAATATGGCACAAAAGTCTGGGTTCTTTTGTAATTATGAACAGAAAAACTTCTTATGCCCTAAAATTGCAGATCTATATAGGAATGCGTGTGATGTGTGACTTGAGTAGTGATTTGGAAGGCTACAATTTACGTGTAATAACTTTTTTACATCGTAAAATTTAGGACAATTTCTTCTAAAACAAAGTAGGTACAATGCCGGGGATTATAAGTAAAATACACCGGAGCTGTCAGCACAAATCGCGAATAAAGAAGTTCTTAGCTCGTCTGTTTTGCTTCATGCAAGATACCACTGTTGTTGACAATATTCCTAAAAATAATAGAAATGCTGTTCTTATGAGTACTTTGCATCATGAATCGATGAATCATGCATCACTTTCATCAAATGAAAAAGCCCCAAATTATTTTAGATTACAATTCAAATAAGGGAGCAGTGGAAACTCTAGATTAGCTTGTTGGCACGTATACATGTCGGAAGAGATAAATCGCTGGCCAATGATTGTTTTTTCTACTCTACTGGACATTTCTGCCTACAACGGGTTCGTGTTATGGGCGTCAATAAATATTCAATGGAATACCAATAAATTGGGAAAACGGCGAATTTTTCTGGAGGAATTGGGAAAAAACTAATGAAACCAGTCATCATTTCCAGAAAAAATATACCAATAACTAAAGGCTCTCACGAACTGATAAAAAGGACACGAGCAGGAACAAGTAGACAAGATGGAAATGCTAGTGAACCTTCTATGCACAATCTAACTCCGCCTGCTAAACGAGCAAGCTGTAAACTTGCCCTACAAACGATAACATGACTAATTATTATGTTGTATATATTACAAACATATTTGTAAAATCCATTCTTCTTATTACTGTCCCAGTTGTAAACTAAATTATGTTTTTGTAGATATTTGTTACTAGGCTTTTTTGAAAGAAAAAATGCCTTTTATTTTTGTTAATAAGGTTTAATTTACATTAGCAATATAATTTTTGTTTAATTAACCATAATTTCTTGTTAATAAAGTTTTATTTATCACCATTAGCTTATTTTATTTCGATTAAGGAGGGTAAACCATAGTTGGGTCATATTGACCCGAACAGTACATTTGTGTAGTTGACTCGAACGGGACAGCAGGGTTAAAGTGAGTTAGCGGTAATTGAATATAGTTTTTTTTTTTCGGCGAGTACCCAAATATAAGTATTCAAGCTTAAATAACTGTAAAATGATGCATTTTATAACATAAACGTATTAAACATTTGTCAAATTACTTAGAAATATCTATCAAATGAGCACGCGAACGAGTCGATAGCATTAAAATTTATGCTCCAAAAATTTTTCAAAATTTATATTTTAAAATTTTTTTCAAAAAAATCTTATTGTTTTTTTTTTAATTAACTCCGTTAATTTTGAAAGCTAATTCCAACGGCAATTAAACCAAGTTGAACTTAATCTTTTAAATCCCTTACTTTTTTAAAAATAAATGGTTAAATGGCCCCGGTTACATGGTTCTCGCAGAAAAATTTGAGCTTTAAACGTTTCTATCTCGGTTATTTTTTACCCTACAGAGATAGTAAAAACGGTGAAATATTTAATACAGAAAAAACTGAAATCTGGTTATATATATCATTTTTTACGTATATTGAGTATTTTTGGAGTTGTCAAAATAATATAAGAATTACGATAATTTTAAAAATTCTGATTTTTTTAAATTACATCTTTTTTTCAAAAATATACATTCTAGACCGATCAAAATTATTAAAATAATTACATATGCTAATAGAAACATATTCTTGTAAGGATTACTATAAATTTTAATTTTTGTGGAAATGGCATGTTTTATTTTTCACCTTTTCCTAAAAAAATCGAAAGGGTTCTCTTATTTTCATCATAACTTGCTTAATTTTGATGCTATTAACTTCTTCTGGAGCTCATTTGATAGGTATTCCGAAGTGCTTTGACAAGTGCCTCGAAGTATATTTTATAAATTGCATCGTTTTCCCGTTATTTAAGCTTGAATACTTAGATTTGAGTACTCGTCGAAAAAAATATACATTGAATTATCCATAACTCACTTTGAATTTGAATTAACATTAGTTTAGTTCTTTTAGTGAGGAGTGTATTCAATTTTTCATTATCTTCAATTTTGGTAAAAATAGCTTTTTTGTAAAAGCTTTTAGTTTCTGAGTTATACGTGAAAAACAACTTTAAAACATGCATTTTTTAGGAAAAAATAAAATTTTTGATCTTTAATAACTCAAAAAGTATTGATGTACCTATATTGATAACTTTATATAACAAATTTTGCTTAAATTTGTCCCTCTATCGACTTATGGTATTATTTTTCAAATAATTTTCACCCCCGAGAAGGGGTGGCATCCACCTCCAGGGTAAAAGCGCAAGTTGGCATCATGTCACCTTTGTTCCTTGTGGTATCCTCGTAACTGCTCACCAATTTTTATGAAAATCGATGTTAATTTCAATGTTCAAGCTGCCACCCATCTGCCTCTTGCTAGGTTGAATAATGAATTTAAGCGAAAAACAATATTTATTTGTCAAATAAACATTTTGCTCTGTTTTCTGTCAGTAGTAGAATGTATTTTGAGTTAAATAAATTGCATACATTCTTCTTTTTGTGTCAATTAATTTAATTCAAAATAATTTTTCTTGGACACCCGGTGTAAATAATTATGTCAATGTTAATATTACTGTATAGAGAATTGAATAACCTTTCAAATGAGGTAGCACACGACCCCTATTCCGTATTTAAAAATAAGGGGTGGGGGAAATGGAAGGGAGGGGGTTGACAAATGACAGATGTATGTACCGTAAAAATGTGTCCCTCTTAGATCAAAAATCGACCTGTTTCTTCATTTCCTTAAAATCTAATAAAATACTGCCAAATATCGAGGTGGACTGTTTTCTTTGGCCCACTCTGTATACTTATTATAAACTTAACAGTTTCCCAAAATAAGGGAAAACATGCCATCACTGTACAATAAGCAGACATCATGTCTCTCGTATTAAATTTCAATCAGAACATTTTTATGCAGATGATTATAGAATTGATATATGGCTACAGCTTCTTAAAAAGGAAATATTAATAGAAAGTGATGCAGAAGATTGAGATTATAATCAATTGTCCGTTTCAAACTGGTCTAATTTTTATTTAGGATGTAATAACTAAGAATAGATCATCAAGTTGTAGGTGTATTTTTAACTAAAAAATAGTTTATGAATACATTATGATACAAGGCCTTACGAAATAATATAATCAAATGGTAAAATGGTCTGCAAATATTAATGGAAATTTTATGTTTCCTATTACATGTTCAGTGTTCAAATGTGTAAAAGTGTATTATCTTTAGACAGTAATAACAAATGAATGTAAAAAAACATTCAAATAATAAAAATACATCTAGATCAGGGCATTTAGCACTAAAAACACTGGAATAACTCCATTTTTAAATACAGCATCTATAGTCTAGTCTTCTTCATTTGAGGCAATCAATACCGTGTCATCAGTGGCGGCTTTTGGGGGTAGGCAGGATAGGCCGGGCCTACCCAATAATTTTAAGAGCTTTAAAATAGAAAAAAACATTCAAAAATTATGTTAAAGCATGTAAATAACTTTTCAATGTACTAAATCACTCAATACATTAGCGTCCGTTAAGACAACTTTGTTATTACCAAATTCACAGAAAGCATCGAATCGTATTCAGGCATTTTAAATATCATAAATAGGCCCGCTCGGAGCTGGCCGACTCCGCTCACTTAAGATCTCCGTACAAAAAGCGTTCGAAGTGAAGCAGTTTGCCGGACAACGATTTTTATACTGTCGTGTTATGCCTGGTATATAGGCCCGATTCAAACTGGCCTTCGCTCACTTCGCCGTGCCTCGTTGCTACTTGTAACAATAATTATCGAATTGTAACGGACAAATTTGCACAAAGCAAAGAGAGAAGAATAAACCTGCTCTATAAATAATAAACTATGTAAACTATTTGTATATTTTAGTTCATAATTTGATTTAGTTTTAAAAATATAATTAAATGTAAATCTGTTACAGTTAAAATACCTTCTAAGTATTTTTATAGTGTGGGAAATAGAGGTTGAACTTCGCAAAATGGACACAAGTCCGGTTTTATTTTACTTCTGGTATATCAAGGGGAGCTTATTATGAGACTAACTTTTTCTTAAAAAATTTCGCCGCGGAACCCCCATTTCATCCCTTTAAAGGGGGTCATTTGTGGTTTTGGCGAAACGTAGCACTTCCTGTACGTTTTGCAAAAAATTTACTTAATAGTAAAATGAAGAGGACTATATTTCCTACCATTTATTTCCCGACAGCATATGTCTATCACCCACCGTTTAGCGGGGGTGGCGCCCCAAAATTGACAAATTTTTAAAAAAGATGTTTTAAAAAAAATTTAATGAACTGTAATGAAAATTAAGAAGAAACCCTAGGGAAATTAATCACAAGTAAGTGGCTGATTTTTTGGTATAGGTTTCATTTAAGGGGAATTGCCCATTTTTTAATTAGAGGGTGTTAAATTAAAAAAAAACCTTTTTATACCATCTGAACCGCCTATGCTCTTTATTAAAATGCTTCATATGTCATTTTGTGCACGTTCTTATTATTACCCATGCATGGACAACAAAAGCGATTTCTTAATGCAACCCCTGTAGCCAAAAAAATAAATAAAGGGGGGTTGAAAAAAAATTTCCTACACTATTATACATAAAAATAAATTTATATTTGCATATTATGTATTATTATACATTATACATAGCTATATGTAATTTGCTGGCTTGGCCTACCCAAAATTTTACCCCACCAGCCGCCACTGCGTGTCATCTGCATATCTGAGATTGTTGATAAAATACATCCTTGCATCACTCCGCGTCGTATTTTCACTGTTTCCGTCGTGTTCTGACCAATTCGTATGTTTGGATTTTGATCCCAATACAAATTTTTGATAATACGGAGGTCTTGGTCATCAATTCCCACCTGTTACAAGACACATATCAGTTTGTCATGGCTGACTCGGTCAAAGGCCTTTTCGAAATCAATAAAACACATGTAAACCGGTTGTTGTATATCCCTATATCTTTGAGCCACGACCTGCAAACTGAATAATGCTTCTCTGGTTCCAAGGTTGTTTCTGAAACCAAACTGTGTTTCGCTTAATTGTTCTTTCAAATCAACACACTTTGAATTAATTTTTTTCCTGACCTATTTAGATTTTGTTAAAATTTAGAGTACTCATAGTGGATGATTAGGTGAAGAAAAATACAAAATTTTAAATTTTTATCTCAAGCCGTTTCCGAAATATGGTTATGTAAAATTTTCCAAAAAAATCCAACCAACACCGCGACCATACTTTATTGGAATGGTTGTAGAAGCTGTCCTAATTAAGCTAGAATGATGGGAGAGGTGTCATTTTGTAGCATTTTTAAAGCTCTTTACAGTAATATAATATAAAGCCTGATGTTATGATAAACAAATTTTTCTCAAACAAAAAAATATATTTTGATTAAGTTTTTTTCCAAAAACTACATAATTTAAAATTTCCATAACATTCCTACAAATACATAGTTGTTGTTAATAACATAAAACAAATTATCATGGGATGGTGATGGGTTCAACATAAAAAAAAATAAATTTTTCCACCTACTTCTACCGAAAGTATACTTTTCCGGACCTGATTGTAGGGAGCAAAGTTGTACTTTTCCTCCCTATGGAGGAAAAGTAAAAGTGACGTCATGGTATTTGATTCATGAAATATATAACTTATTGACGTCCTGTAAAACATCTATTTTCTATTACGTAAGTATCTATACATTTTAACGTTTATTTATAAAACACCCTGTATTTCGCAGAATGGTAAAAAACAGTAAATTGTTATTTTGATTTAACAATGTTTACATTAATAATTTGACTTATATTTGACAGTTGACAGTTATATTGTACCTACTTGTTAGTTTTAGTTTTAATAAATTTTGTTGGTTAGTTACGTAAATAAATTAAGTAAAAATGATAAAAAATTACTTGTTATTTTAGGAAGGTGGAAAAACCATAATATGTATAACATGGGAGTAAAATGCCTTTTCCTCCCTTGAATGATTACTGCCCTCCGCTACGCGTCGGGCAGTAAACTTCATTCTCGGGAGGAAAAGTAGCACTTTCCTCCCTTGTTATACAAATAGCTATTAATACACTATGGTGCAAATGAAAGGAATACATTCGTAATGTTGGAAGCTGGCGACTTTAAGGGAAAAATCCCGAAACAGGTCGATTTTTATTTTTAAATTGTAATTTTTTGGCATATATATCATACTAGTGACGTCATCCATCTGGGCGTGATGACGTAATCGATGATTTTTTTTTTAAATGAGACTAGGTTACCTGTGCTAGCTCCTTTGAAAGGTTATTCAGGTCTCTATTCACTAATTATTAAACAATAATATAATTATTTATACAGGGTGGCAAAAATTTTTTTTAATTAAATTAATTGACAAAAAAAGAAGACGGTATGTAATTTATTTAATTTAAAATAGGTTTTACTGTTGCCAGAAACAGATAAATTACATACATTCTTTTTTTTTTGTCAATTAATTTAATAAAAAAAACTTTTTTGCTATCCTGTATAAATATTTATGTTATTGTTTATATTGCTGAATAGAGAATTAAATAAACTTTCAAATGAGCTAACACACGACCTATAGTCTCATTATCGTTTAAAAAAATCATCGATTACATCATCACGCCCAGATGGATGACGTAAAATCGATTTTTATTTTTAAATTGTAATTTTTTGGCATATATATCATAGTAGTGACGTCATCCATCTGGGCGTGATGACGTAATCGATGATTTTTTTAAATGAGACTAGGTGTCGTGTGCTAGCTCCTTTGAAAGGTTATTCAGGTCTCTATTCACTAATTATTAAACAATAATATAAATATTTATACAGGGTGGCAATTTTTTTTTAATTAAATTAATTGACAAAAAAAGAAGACAGTATGTAATTTATTTAATTTAAAATAGATTTTACTGTTGCCAGAAACAGATAAATTACATACATTCTTCTTTTTTGTCAATTAATTTAATAAAAAAAAATTTTTTGCTATCCTGTATAAATATTTGTTATTGTTTATATTACTGAATAGAGAATTAAATAAACTTTCAAATGAGCTAACACACGACCTATAGTCTCATTCTTCGTTAAAAAAATCATCGATTACATCATCACGCTCAGATGGATGACGTAAAATATATGCCAAAAAATTACAATTTAAAAATAAAAATTGACCTATTTCGGGATTTTTCCTTAAAGTTACCAGCTTGCGACATTACGAATTTATTCCTTTCATTTGCACCATACTGTATGTGTAAAATTTATTTCTTTTATGTTGAACCCATCACCGTTCCATGATAAATTTTTTATATGTTATTAATAACAGTTTTATGTATTTGTAGGGATATTATGAAAATTTTGAATTATGTACTTTTTGGGAGAAAACTTAATCAAAATATATTTTTTTTGTTTGAGAAAAACTTGTTTATCATAACATCACTGTAAAGAGCTTTAACCCTTAAACGCCGAACCTTCTATAGGTGCCATATAAGCACAAGGGTGGGTAAAAAATATCCATCTCGAAAGTAGCTAATATATTTATTGAGAGTTGTCGCAAATGTTACAAAATAAATTAAACAGAACAAATGGAAAGAATCTAATCTTATGCATAGTGAACACAGCATCTTCTAAAATATTTATATAAACAATGTCCAAACCTTACAACAAAATTACGATGTACATCAAAATTAACATATCAGTAAAAGCCAGTAATTCAGATTTGTCGATATTTTCGACATTCTTCCTTTACTTCCTCAATAGTGTGGCGAATAATTATGTCGATTATGTAATTATACGTCGATAATTATGTGCATTTTTTCTGCCAACGAGAAATTATATAGAAACCTTTACCCAAGGGTGGACTTTTTGTGCCCACCCATATTTTGAATTCAAGATATTACTTTTATTTTTAAAAATATCGGTAGAACAAATTAACATTCAATAAAGGGTCGTCTTTTTAACAATAAATAATTTCTGAAAAATTTTGGAACACGTAATAAATATGTTATAAGGGAATACGCATTAGGTGGACATTTTTTATCCACCCTTGGGCGTTTAAGGGTTAAAAATGCTACAAAATGACACCTCTCCCAGCATTTTAGCTCAATTAGGACAGCTTCTACAACCATTCCAATAAAGTATGGTCGCGGTGTTTTGGATTTTTTTGGAAAACTTTACATAACCATATTTCGGAAACAGCTTGAGATAAAAATTTAAAAGTTTGTATTTTTGTTTCCCTTATTAGCCACTATGAGTATTCCAAATTATAACCAAATCTGAAGAGGGGATGGAAATTAGGTGTGTTGAGTTGATATGGAATGACCCTATAAACTTAAACATATTATGTTTATAAACGAACATTTCCTAAATACATCCATACGGTTTAGGATAGACGGTCTGTTTGTGAGTTAAACGAAGGGTTAAGAGTTAAAACTGTGGGCTGTATCTTTACAATTATAAAAAAAGAATGTGTGTGTACTTTGTACGCACGTAAGAAGTTATACATACTTCTATTATATAATTTCAAAGAAATAAATATACTCAACAGGTTATTTGTATTTTATTTAAATATTAAACTAACTTTCTTACCTAGCACTTTTAAAAAAATTTTATTAAAACGATACCAAAAATTAAAAAAAATGAATCGTCCGGGATTTGAACCCAGGACCTCTCGGTCTCCGGTCACACGCTCGACCACTGAGCTATATTCCCTTTGCTTTGACAGGTTACAAGATTTCTCATAAATACTGACAAATTTGATAGACCAAGTGAAGTATACAAAAATGCTTTAAATATACTTACTCTTATTATAAAATATCTTATTCCCAAGGAAGACAAATCCAAAGACACAAAAATTATAATAAATAATACATTTACTAAAAACACTAATATATTCTTTTAATGACTTATTTGCGCTGACAGCGCTGATACATACATATCTTGAAAGATTAGCAACGAACTACATACTGTCTGTGTGCGCATGCGCCCGGCATTATAAAATTTCACTCTCGATCGTAAAGAAGTATAACTTCAAAAAATACATAAAGTTTTTCAAACAAATAGTGAAAGACACGCAAGGTATTTAATTTTAGCGGTTCAAATATTTTCACCTTGATTGCGTTATTTTGTTTTATATAAAATATTATTTTTGAAGCCATTTCCTTGTGGCATTTTTATGATTAATTATGTTTATATGGGAAATAAGCCACAATTAAAATAAAAAAATAATTTTATTAACGTTTCGGCGCCCAAATCGGGTGCCATTGTCAAAATACAAAATATTACTAAAATAAACAAAAATGTTGTTGCTAAGTAAAAAATTCTTCTAATAATTTATTTAATCTGACTCATTTATATTGGCAATTCAGACGTATATTATACATTTTAAAGTAGAAGACTTAAAAATGATATTGCCAATATTTATGAGTTGCGTTCCTGGGACGACTTACTGAAAGATGTATAATATATTATTAATTATATTTCTTAGGTTAGTAGGATAAAATTATTATATTCTCTATTAAAATATTTTATTATATTCTAATATTAACAATTAAATATATATTTAAAATTAAAAACAAATATAAATAAATAAATAATAATAAATAAATAATTTAAATTTATTTATTATTAATAAAGTTAATTTTTATATAAAATAGAATAATATAATATATAATTCTACTTTAAAATGTATAATATACGTCTGAATTGCCAATATAAATGAGTCAGATTAAATAAATTATTAGAAGAATTTTTTACTTAGCAACAACATTTTTGTTTATTTCAGTAATATTTTGTATTTTGACAACGGCACCCGATTTGGGAGCCGAAACGTTAATAAAATTATTTTTTCATTTTAATTGTGGCTTATTTCCCATATAAACATAATTAAAAATATTATTTCTTTTCAATAAAAGAAATTCATCTACTCGAACTAATTGCAATACCTTCGAGGATTTCTATAAAATAAATCTTCAATTTACAATTTATTAACACATGATGAACAATTCGTAATCGAAGTCGAAGTAGATTCGCCTATTGGAAAACTCAATCAAGCGTCAATAACTAGCCGCATTCAGTTTAATTTGTCTATTCCCAGTTTCTAAGATAACTAACTACGGTGGATATCACTAATTTCTGTAACAAGTCTTATCTTCGGTCGGCTGGGAAGGAATCGGAGCTTTTTATGTGGGCAACGATGCATGAAATCTGGCGGGAGAGCTTTTTAATCATCATTTTCATATTTGTACACTAAAGATGGTGCACGTATATATTTACAGTTCAAGTTGATTATCCAGTTGGAGTTGACTATTCTTAGTTCGAGTCAACTCAAACGGCTGGTTTTAGTAAAAGTTGATTATATAAATATAACATAACACAAAGAATAAGCTTCACAAAAAACGCTTTCAACTCTTTGCGCAAGATATGGGCCTCGACAAACATCAGCAGAAGAACAAAGTTACGATTATTTGAAACTAATGTAAAGTCTGTCCTGTTATATGGAGCAGAAACATGGAAACACCATAAAAAATTCTTTCAGAAAATACAATCCTTCATTAACAGGTGCCTACGTATTATACTGAGAATATTTTGTCCAAACAAAATTGCTAATGACGAATTGTGGAGAATAACAAATGAAGAAAGGATAGAACATACAATAAAAAAACGGAAATGGAAGTGGATAGTACACACCTTACGAAAACCAGCAACAAATGTTGCTAGACAAGCTCTACATTACAATGCTCAAGGCAAAAGAAGAATGGGTAGACCATCTTATACGTGGAAAAGAACAATAGAGAAAGAACTCGAAAGAAAATAATTTAACATGGAACGATGCAAAAAAGATAGCAAAAAACAGAAGAGAATGGAGAAAACTAGTAAACAAAATTGGACGGAACTCAACAGATGATGCGTGGGACTAGCAACCTCACCATCATTCCTCATGCTACTTGAAACACCGCAAGGTGCCCTTTGCTCCACTTGGAGATGTATGATATATGATGATATAAATATAAAATTAAGATTTTTATTCAACATTTACTAGTAAAAGTAGACTCCAACTAGTTAAAGTATACTCTTCCCAATGCCATTTAGTAAAAGTTGATTCACACAAATAACCGATTCTATATAGAAATTAAATGTTACTGGATATTAGACCAGAGGAAATGAAGCATTTTGGCTCGCATTTTTTTCGTCAACCATGGATTATCTTGAAATTTTCACAGAAGGTAGGGAATAGCTCAAGGATTATTTTCTATATCATGCCGCTGTACGATGAAACCTTAGAGGTGGTTGCCACCCCATCTCGGGGGCGGTAATTTTTCATTACATTTTAACCATGGAAATCGATGGAAAACGTGAATCTAAGAAAAAATCTTCTTTACGTTTTCTTCGTAAAACTAATATTTTTCTAGTTATTCGCGGTTGAAAGTAACAGATTTTCGACGAAAAAATCGATTTTTTTAGAGGGTTTTTTTGATAATCTTCTTCTTCTTTCTCGAAACTCCTTATGCCCTTCAGGGGCGTCGGAGGTTTTATTCATCTTCTATCCATCTCTTCCATTTCTTGCGGTCCTTTGCTAACTCTTTCATTTGTTGATGTGTTTTTCCTTGGCATATCTTCCTTGGCCTCCCTTTCCTTCTTTTACCATATCTTTTCGATTCCATCACCTGCTTTGGTAGTCTTCCCTGGTCCATTCTGTTAATGTGTCCATACCATTTTAATTTTCTTTTTTGTATCTTGGTTATTATCGATTCCTGTTTCAGTCTTTGTCTAATATCTTCATTTCTTATTCTGTCCAATTTCGTTTTTCCTGCTATTTTTATTAGCTGCTTCATCTCCGCTGCGTTTATTGTACTGTCTATTTTTGCATTGTTTACCCATGTCTCACTTGCATATATTAAAGTTGGCACAGAGATTGCGTTGTATACCTTCAGTTTTATTTCTTGATCTATTTCTTCCTTTCCAAATATTGTTTTATTTAGTGCATAGTAGATCTTATTTGCTTTTTTCGCTCTGTATGAGATTTCTTGATCTATCTTTCCATCCTCTGATATTATTACTCCAAGGTATTCAAACGTCGAGACTGTTTCTATTATTTCGTTTTTGCACCTAAATATCGTTTGGTTTATTTCTTCCCTTTTCTTTTGGGATACTATCATGGTCTTCGTTTTCTTTACATTTACCTCCATTTTCAAATTTTCTATTTCCTCCCCCATATATTGATTAATTTTTGCATTTTCTCTATATTGTCTGCTATTATTACTAAGTCATCTGCATATAGTAATCCCTCCATTCTCACTGGTACTAAATTCCTGTACTCTATTATTGACTGTAATTGGCTTGACCTTCTTTTAGCGCTCTTCATTACTCTATCTATTACTAATATAAACAAAACTGGGCTGAGACTGTCCCCTTGTTTTATTCCTCTCCTTAGGTTTATTATTGGCGATCTGTTTCCGTTTATTTGTACTTTAGCAAGTACGTTTCTATATGTACTTTTTACCACGCTTACTATCTTTTGCGGGATTTGCAGATCTTCCATTACTGACCATATTACTTCTCTATTTATAGAGTCAAAAGCAGCTTTAATATCTATAAACGTAATATATAAGTCTTCTCCTATTTCGTTTTTCCTTTCAATTATATTTCTCAGTATGTATATATTATCTGTTGTTCCTCTTTCCTTCCTAAAAGCCGCTTGTTCTTCTTCTAGTTTTCCTTCCAGTTCTTTCCTGAGCTTCCTTTCTACTATCCCGGTGTAGACTTTATATGCCACTGATGATAAGCATATAGCCCTATAGTTATCACAGTCCGCTTCATCTCCTTTCTTGTGTATTGGTATCAATAAATTTTCTTCCCAGTCTTCCGTTATCTTTTCTGTTCTCCATGCTTCCCTCATTATTTCCAGTAGCCAAAGCTTGCCTCGTTCTCCCACGTACTTCATCATCTCCGGATCTATGTCATCGGCACCTCCCGCTTTTCCAATCTTTATTCTTGCCAAAAAAATCTTCTTTACGTTTTCTTCGTAAAACTAATATTTTTCGAGTTATTCGCGGTTGAAAGTAACAGATTTTCGACGAAAAAATCGATTTTTTTAGAGGGTTTTTTGATAATAACTTAAAAAATATACATTTAATAAAAAAACTGTAGCTTTAAAAATTGTATCTTTTAGAAACACAAACAAAATCCTTTTTTTTATAGTTTTTCTACAACCAATACAACCTTAGATACGGCATGTTAAAGGTTAGCTTTTTTCGTCAAATGCATAATTTGAAATATTCAAAGCCAAATAAGGAAAAACTTTGCATTTTTCGAGGAAAACTTACAGAATATTTTAAGTATACAATTAGACCTTTAAAAAAAGTTTCTAGCATAAAAATTGAGCGACTTATGATCAAAGTAAGGTCAGTACCTACTTTTTTCTACGAAAAAATGAGTGAAAACAACCCCCTAACTACCCTTCTAATTAAAATTGATCTTCGGCCTTCTGTAATTCTTTTTATATATGTATTAGCAATACACCCAAGAAGTTTGACCTATTTAAAATTTAGAAAAATTGGAGTTTAAATATAAAATTATTTTTTACAATTTCGTAATTTTCACCATTTTCTTCAAAATATCTCAGATTATTTCATTCATAGGATATTCTGACCAATAGAAAGCTACAGAAATAAAAATTAAAGTGATAATTTTTGATAATATCCCGTCGTCAAGCATTACGTCTGATGCCCTTCGTTACTATGCAAAAGTGAACATTCAGTGATATTAATGACAATTAATTTCTTACACCTTGTCACAGAGAACACCAAGAATATTTTGCGAGGTATAGCTGCTTAAAACCTCTATTTACAAGCAAAAACCTCCTTATTCGAGTCCTTTAAACTCACCCTACTTAAAAGCTAACGGATCTTACGGAATTTAATTTACATAATCTTATAGCTCTTCAAAAAGTCCTACAAAATCATTGTTGAAAAAACTTGTTATCTTCAAAAATGAAGAAGCTATGTTTATAAAACGATTTTTTTTTCGAAAAATTGCAATTGTGCTCTGCTCTGACAATTTTTGTAGAATTATTCAATTGTGTTTATTATAGTAAATAAATTGGTCAGTTTCTTTGAAAATTGGGGTTATACTGCAATCCCACTTATTCTGTGTGCTCGGGGGATGATTGCAACAATAGCCCACCAGTTATAGAAAAAGACGAAAATGACATCGATCTCGATGAAGATGACTAAAAACTATTTGTATTTGTAAAATCGTATTTTTGTGTAAATAAATGTTTTTGTACGTAATTCTACCTTTTTTTCTGTATATATCTTTTAAACTCCTTATAAAAATTGCAATGTTATTAAGGGTGATCTTTAAGGGTGGCAATATTATGATATTATATCCTAAAGCATAAATCGAATCATTATTTAACCAATCAAAACCAAATTTTACCATATTAAGCTTTACAATATTTTTATATAATTTTTGGCAATAAGGGGTAGTAAACACCCCTAATAAACGACCTTGAGCATGATATAGAATATGAAGTACAGGGTGAGATGATCCTAATCCCAAATTTTTATGAAAATCGATGCAAGCCAAAATCATTCTTTTAGGATAAATATTTTTTTTATATATAGCTCCAAGGGTGGTTTTAAGAGTTGAAATATGATATTATATCCTAAAGCATAAAATAATCATTATTTAACTAATAAAAACCAAATGTTGATTTGGTTGATTTGGAAAATTATTTTGTAATTTTTTACAATTAGGGGTAGTTATCACCCTTAAAAACCAAAAGCGTACAACAGCTCAATATACGAGCTATGTTATCGTAGAAAATGAACTAGAGGGTAAAATGAGCCTAATCCCAAATTTTTTGTACAAATCGATGCTGGACATTTTTTCAGCTTTATTTCCTGGCCCATACAGGGTGTCCCAGACTAATTTAGCCACGCTATATCTCTTAAACGAATAGAGATTTTGGAATGGAACAAAAAGTGATATATTCTACTTGTAATACACTTTAATATAACGTACAAAAAATCATCCCCTAAATATTCATCCCTTAGTTACAACCCCTAACTTTAATTTTTTTTAATAGCACCCTGTATATTTTTTATAGTTTTGGATGTGGTCTTTTATCGTCTATTCAACACTTTTTGAAAATAAAATCGGTTCGTAAATTAAAATAACCAAGAAACTATCAGTTTATTTTTGTTAATTGTGTGTCCCAGACTAATTTGTCCAGGCTATATTTCTTAAACGAATAGAGATTTTAGAATGGGACAAAAACTGATCTCTTCCATTTGTAATACACTTTCATATGGCGTAGAAAAAATTCATCCCCTAAATATTCATCCCTAACTTACTTTACTTATTTAAAAAAAGTTAGGGGTTGTAACTAAGGGATCAATATTTAGGGGATAATTTTTTTCTACGCCATATTAAAGTGTACTACAAATGTAATAGATTAGTTTTTGTCCCATTCGAAAATCTCTATTCGTTTAAGAAATACAGCCTGGATAAATTAGTCTGGGACACATAATTAACAAAACTAAACTGATATTTTCTTGGTTATTTACGAACCGATTTTATTTTCAAAAAATGTGTTGAATAGACGATAGAAGACCGCATCCAAAACTATAAAGAAATATACAGGGTGCTATTAAAAAAATTAAAGTTAGGGGTTGTAACTAAGGGATGAATATTTAGGGGATGATTTTTTTCTACGCCATATTAAAGTGTATTACAAGTAGAATAGACTACTTTTTGTCCCATTCGAAAATCTCTTCGTTTAATAGATATAGCGTGGCTAAATTAGTCTGGGACACCCTGTATGTTCAAATCATGAAAAGCAGTTGAAACGGTCAAAACAAAGAGACGCAGCATCATCAAAAAAGCAGGTGAGATTATACTCGTATAATCAACATTTACTGAATCCATCCAGGAATAGTAAACTCCAACTAGTAAAAGTTGAATTAAATTTTCCAAATCAACTTTTACTGCTCGTTTTAGTTGGAGTTGACTCGAATTAGGAATAGTCAAATCCAACTGAGAATCAACTGGAACTGTAACATATACACTTACCGGCACGAAAAACGGGCACCCCAAAAAATGGGTTATTTTTGATGTCTCGTATCTCCTAAACCAATTTCTGATTTAAGTATTTTTTTAATATTTTATAGCCTTATTCTTTAACAATATCGCTTTAATAACATTGTTGCTAAACAGATAAATTTTCATTGTATACCGGGTGTACGAATCAAACTGTGTTTTTTTCTCAAGTTCGCAACACCCTGTGGAATGTTCTAGCATTTATAAAATACTGAAATTAAAACACAACTATAGCCTCAGGTGTACGAATCAAACTGTGTTTTTTTCTCAAGTTCGCAACACCCTGTGGAATGTTCTAGCATTTATAAAATACTGAAATTAAAACACAACTATAGCCTCAGGTTTTCTTAACATTCTGGTTTTTGATTCATTGGCTATGTTGGATAGTACAAAAGTTAGGTACTCTAACAACTAGCCAACTTTCCGTTCTTCATCAGTACAGGGTGTTTCTAAATAAGTACGACAAACTTTAAGGGGTAATTCTGCATGAAAAATAATGACAGTTTTCTTTATAATCGTATGTCCTCAAATGCGTCGTTTCCGAGATACGGGATGTTGAATTGTTTCTTACAATTTGACGATTTATTTATTGCTTTAAAACCGGTTGAGATAAGCAAGTGAAATTTGGTGGGTTTTAAGACATAGTTATTGCACATTTTTTGACATAAAATTAAGAATTTTATATTCGCCATTGGCGTACATACGGGTAATATGACCGATCATATTACCCGTATCCATTTCTATTTCTATCGATTCTCTGATTTCACGTTTTCTTTTGATTTCTATGTTAGCTAACATCGTCGTTTGGTTTAGGTTTATTGTATGTCCTGTATTTGCGACATGTTGTGCAAGGGATGACGTTGTTTCTCTCCTTTCGATGGCATTTCGGTGTTCATCTCGTCTAATATGGATTCTTCGGTTGGTCTGCCCGATGTATGACTTTTTACAATCCCCACATGGAATCTCGTATACTCCTTGATTTTCTAACGATATTTTGGTTTTTGCTGTTGGTAAAATAGTTAAGATTTTTCTGTCCGTGTTAAATATCGTTTCTATATGTTGTGTTATCTCAGCACTCTCCCTATTTTCTCTGTTGTACCCTTCACATATGGCAGAATGGTTTTGCCGATTAGTTTTTCGTCTTCTGTTGGGTCCTTAATTCTTCTTCGATCATATTGAGCTTTTTCGATGGTGTATGTTGAGTAGCCGTTTTTTCTTAACGCTGTTTTCACATTATGCATTTCTTCATTTTGATGTTCTTGGTCTGTCAGAATTTAATTGAGCAGGGTGGTGATGTGAAGCAGCATTTAGATATCTCTCGGTATGTGTCGGTTTCCGATACACTGTATGGCCTATATGTGTCCGTCTTGTTTCTTTATTGTTAACACATCTAAGAATGGTATTGGATCGTTTTCTTCCAGTTCCATAGTAAACTGAATTTTATGGTGGATATTGTTGATGTGCTCTAAAAATGCCTTTAGTTTTTCTTCTCCGTGGGTCCAGATGATAAAAGTGTCATCCACGTATCTAAGCCAATTTTTTTGGACACCCCGCATAAATAATAATTATGTTAATGTTTATATTACTGAATAGAGCATTGAATAACCTTTCAAATGAGCTGGCACACGATCCCTATATTTCATTTAAAAAAATATCGATTATTCTTAAAAAATCATAATTTAAAAATAAAAATCGACCTGCTTCAGGCTTTATTCCCAAAATCGCCCATTCATGAAAAAATGAATTTATTCCAACCTTTACGTGCTCACTGTATACGTTACTAGTCCAGGGCGCATCTGTTTTGAGATGGACGTTGAGAGGTGACTCAAATTTTTTTGCAGAAATTGCTTGAAAATAAATCAAATAATAATATTTGAGTTATCCAGAAAAAACTTTGTGATACAGTAAAATAATACTGTAAATTTCATTAAGATCGGGTCAACAGATTTTGCAAAATAAATTTTCCAATCCAGCTTTCGCAAAAAAAATTCATTTTTTCAAACTGTTACAGGATTGAAAATAAAGCAGAGAGCGAGTTGAATTTTTTTTTGCTTATAGAAGTTTACTGTACCTTTCATTTGCAATTTTCAAAATTAAAATCGATTAATTATCACGGCGTCAGAAAATTTTTGAAATAAAAAATAATTTTTGGTGCTACGCGCAGGACAGCGGTGTTCGATTCACACAAGTTGATTTCCACCAAAATTTGTTCCAATCTTTATATAATATATTATTTTCTTACTCTATATTTTGTTGCATTTTAATATTTTAATTCCACAAAAATCAAACTAATTTTATTATTGTTTGTGAAATATTGTTTAAACAATTGCATATGTTTAAAAATAATAAACTTTTATTATTTAAGTTAAAATATATGAACAAAGAAAGTTTTTGCTAATAAAAGTGTTATTTCAAAGGATAGAGTAGGTGTTTTTATTTTGCAATAAACAAATTTATTTATTTATATCGAAATGTAATAAAAATTAAAATGTATCAATCATTATCAAAGGTCATTGGAATGCCCAATCAGAGCAAACTATCCGCTGTCCTGCGCGTAGCACCAATAATTAATGTTTATTTAAAAAATTTCCTGACGCCGTGGTGTTAATCGATTTTAATTTTTCAAAATTGCAAATGAAAGGTACAGTACACTTCTATATGCAAAAAAATTTTCCACTTGCTATCTGCTTTATTTTCAGTCCTGTAACATTTTGAAAAAATGAATTTTTTTACGAAAGCCGGATTGCAAAATTTATTTTGCAAAATCTATTGAACTGATCTTAATGAAATTTACAGTATTGTTTTACTGTATCATAAAGTTTTTCAGGATGAAACAGGAAGGTCCTAAGTGTAGCATAAATGGTTGAAAAACGTAAAATACGAATACTTGATTTTGTATGTTTTTTTTTCACCATTATTGCTATTTTGCAACAAGGGTGACTATTTTTTAAATTTTTAGCCAATTCTATATTGTAGGAAATTTAATTACGCAACTTTTATGTTAGTACAACTTTTCTCGGAAATGAATACTTTTAAAGTTATAATCAAAAAACCAAGAAAAAAATCGAATTTTTCCTTAATTTTTTGACATTTTGATTATTTAAACAATGTTCCGGACCTTTTTGAGAGGGAGGACAACTCAAATATTATTATTTGATTTATTTTCAAGCAATTTCTGCAAAAAAATTTGAGTCACCTCTCAACGTCCAAATGTACTAATATTTTTACAGATGGGCCCTGGTCTATACATAGATACACACATATTATTTGTTTCAAAAAACATCTTTTACATTTTTGTTCTTTATGCGATCCTTGAAAGTACAAAAAAGTTCCACAAAACCATAGTAAAGAGATTAATCATGTGTTTATATTACAATAAATCTTTCATCATTTATATAGCCTGGCTTGTAATGTTTTATAAAGTTATTCCCTCAAAATACGTTGAGCTTCTTTGTAGAAGTGTACGTTAAGAATACTTAATTTAAATTTGAAACATGCTCACCAGTTTATGCTTTGCATTTTAATGTTGGGGTGATAGTTACAGATCCGTACATACTAATACATTAATCAAGAAGAGATTGGTTTTCTCATAAATTCAGAGATGCACCTAAAAGACCGCTAATCTTTTTTCTATTCTGTATATTTAAGTTTTTCGCCTAATCATCTGCATATATTGTCTTAATTTTTATACCTTTTGATGTAAATTTCGCTATAAATAATTATACAATCGCTTTGAATTAAGGGGATAAAAATTCGTATGCCTCAAATTTGTATGGTCAGGCGCCGAAACGTAGGTACTGAGTGCTTTCCGAACGTCGTTATAACGTATGACGTATATGAATGTCGTGAGAATTTTAGGTGCTTCAGAATGGTTCTCAGTTTTGCAGAAAAAAATTTTATGGTGGAGTAATATTTTCGGTCATACGGAAAAGGTCACGACAACGGTCCAAGCTTAAAATCAACAATGGTTTCAGCAGGACGGGACAACCTGTCATACTGCCAGGGAGTCTCTTCGAATACTGCGCGATCATTTTGGGAGTTCCACTCGCCAGAACTAACGCCACCTGATATGCGTACACATATGGTCTGCCATTTCGGAATTGCGGACTAGAATTAAAGATTTTTTTGTGCCAGAGGCAGTGGCGGATCTATAAATTTGCCTTGGAAGGGAAAATTTGCCTTAGGGGGAAACTTCTAGTGAAAAACCAACAAAAGACAAAAAAGATAAACTCAGATTACATAAAAGACATAAATAATAACTTATAGGCATTAAGTTTCCTTAATTTTCCTAACTAGCGTGTTTATTGGGTTGATTTTGTCTTTCTGTGGTTTCGGTTTCATCTCAGTTAGGGAGCGTTCAAGTATTACGTAACGCAATTTTTGAAGATTTTTGATCCCCCCTCCCCCTACGTAACGCACCTTAATGGGGCGTTCACGTATTACGTAACTCAATTTGAAGATTTTTAAACCCCCCCCTCCAAACTTGCGTTACGTAATACTTGAACGGCCATATATTTTCATGTTTCAACAATTTTTTTCTTTAATTTTGGACCTTGTTGGGGGGGGGGATTTCCTCATTTCCTTCCCCTTAAATCCCCCACTGGCCAGAGGGCATCTGTTTTATGTAACATCTGTTTTATGTTTGCAAGGTTATATCATGTATACTAGATATACAGGGTGGTGAATCGTAAAACGGGCCATAGGAAACTCAATGTAAAATTCTAAACTGTTGAATTCCTGCTTCCCTAATTATTTTACATCAAAAGTTATGAGAAATTTCTAGAGGATTAAAATCTGTATTAAAACAAAAGTTACAATTATTGCTCTGCTCTACGATTTAAATACATTCCAAAATTTTGAAAAATATAGTATTTGTATATTATCTAGGTATGTGTGTGCAAGTTTGGCCATACGTTACTATTTACAGTCGAAAAAATGAAAGAATACCCATGCGTCATCGATGATATGCATACGAATCAAATCAAAAATTTCTAGTCAAAACAAAGTTTAAACTAAGTTAATACTGAAAATAAACGGATGTGACTACTACCCCACCGTACGATTTTTCGCTACGTAAGAATGTGTCAAAAAAATTTTGTGAGGTTATTCTTTTTCTGATAATATATATTTATTGGTGATAAATGTTACTATGTATTACTACCGTAATTAATTATTTGATATGGATTAATAATACAAAAATAATGAGTAAGCAAATATAGTATTATGAATTTCTCCATGTTAAAGTTGCCCGTGGACGTAAATAGTAACAGGAATTTAAAAAATGTCGTTTATGTCAGCTGCATTAAGTGATTAAAATGAAAGTAATCTTAATGAATTCAGATCATTAGGTGTCCAGATCATTTTCCAGACATTATCTGCAAATAAATGTACATTCGTAAAAATATACTAATCTGTAATTTCATATACTATGGTTGAAAAGTCAGAGTAATATGTACACGTTTGGCGAACTCATAGACAGAAGTTAACCATATTGACAGATGATTACTTACAAATTTTATAATACGACTGATTATTAAAATTTATAAACTCTACCGAACCTAACCCAAAAGTGACAGAAATCGAATCAGTCAGATTATAGTTGAACAGCACGACAACTCGAATAGTAGTTTATACAATCATTATCTCTACTCATGTTGAATGTTTTTCTAAGAATGACATTAGAAGTACAGAAATAGTCAAGTGTGAGTTTAAATTTTCTTCTAAATTAATATAACTACGTTGAACAATTGTATCGCCGTCTCGTCTCACTCTGTCAATTATAAAGATGTAACTGCGTATGTCTTGGATAACGTTTTTGCTTTGTAGACAACACTTAATAATGTACCTCTCTCGTTTGTTATTTATAGAAAAAGGCAGCAAATCCAAAATATGTGCTTGATATGTTCGTTCATGAATATTCTTTCATGTTTTAGACTGTAACTGACATTACGCACACTATTGACTGAAGAAAACATATTTATTATTAATACTTTCTCCTTAACTGAGGGTATCTTATCAAGTTTATTGTGTTTTAAACAATAAATGATAAAATAAATAAAACAGTGACAGTTTTTGTTAATATGTATAATAACTTCATTGTCACCAAATGCAACCTTATATTGCACTGTGTGTGGCCTAACTTTGGCGTGATATTGTTTAAAATGTATTATATTTTTTACAAAATTTTGAATAATTATTGTTTATAGAACAATTTTAACAGTCCTTTTCAATATAAATTTCAATCTCCTACAAATAGTTTCTTATAACTTTTGATGTAAAATAATTAGGGAAGCAGGAATTCAACTTTACATTGAGTTTCCTATGGCGCGTTTTCCAACTCACCACCCGGTATAAATAATGTACTGTTAAAGTACTGTCTATTACTATTATAAATACATACTGTACATATTTATTTTCATTAAAAATATCTGAAATTTAGAAAAAAAAAACGTTTACTCCTCTGCTTCAAATTTTGCACTTGTTTCTTTTTGCCGCTTAACCCTTTCAGGACGACATTCATTCCGCAGATATACAAAACTTTTCAGACAAAAAAAAATTGATCAATAGTTTTATAATGTATATTTTTAAAAATATCATTAAAGCCTTTGACAGGACATGGGACAACTGTGTCCCAGTAGTGTTTTATATTGGGATCAATGTATCTCATTAGTTATACACGAACAAATTTTGAAGGTAATTTTATTGAAAACAATATAAAATAACATGAAGAAAATTAACAATGATATGGAAAAAAACGTGTTTTACATAGTGGCAAATCACAGGCGATTCAAATAAATTGTATTGGTTCTTGACTTTTTCTTACTTAGCGAACATCTATGGCATCTCCTCCTGGCAGAAGTTTCCGACATTCACCATGCTCTTTTCGTGTTCTTGTTCACCATGCTTATTGTTTAATATGGACCAAAAAAGCACCTGAACCTAACCACCAACATATTTATTTACCACAATGCCTTCTTCGGGAGTTTCGAGAGTTTTCGGAACTAAATTGATATAACCGAATTACTCGGGGGGTTTTTGGGATTACTGAATACGAATAAGACATCAAAACCGACCATCGGAGCACCTAGTGCCCACAGTGGCTAATATGCACGTCATCTTTTGGAATTTCGAGGGTGTTCGGAGGTCGGTTCTGATGGCGTATTCGGGTTCAGCCACCCCAAAAACACCACGAGTAATATATTTGCATCAATTTAGTACGTCGGAAAGCCTCGAAATTACACATGACGTGTATTAGGGTGTATCGATAATCGCAAAATTTAAAAAAAATTGACAAATTGATTTGGAATACCCACCAAAAGAAACCTTTAGTAACAACAATAAAAAAGTATTACATATTACGATTTTTTGATAAAAGTAGGTACATCTTCTGCCCTCTACCGGCCTTTGAAAAACGAAAAAAAATGTTGTAGTAATAATCACAAGATTTAAAAAAATTTGACAAATTGATTTGGAATACCCACCAAAATTACCTTTAGTAACGACAATAAAAAAGTATTATTACGACTTTTTGATAAATATACATCTTCTGTCCTCTACCGACTTTTGAAAATCGAAAAACAAATGTTGGCGCTATTAACAGCAGCCGGCTGGCGGTCCTGGTTTGTTTAGTTCCTAAAGCGAAAGTAGAAACTAATATAGAAACAGATCATGAATTTCCTTTCACTTCGCATCCCAATATCAATAAAGAAATTCAGTATACAAAAAATTATTTCAAACTTCCTACCTTGGCCAAAGTCTTTGACCGCTATGGACTATCGAACAGATCTGCAGCAGCTGTGGCAAGGGCAGTGCTACACGATTTTGGAATTGTTATCAAGATTAACAACGCTATGAAGAGGTTTTATGCAAAACTCCTCCGAAACTTTTGAAGGCCATATATTTTGATGGGAAGGAAAGATAAAACCTTCGTTATCGAAAATATAGACGGCAAGTCCCACAGAAGAATTGCACTCGAAGAGCATGTTTAATTAGTTCAAGAGCCAGGGTCTATATGTTTAGGTCATACAGTAACTCTTTCTGGATCGGCTCTAAGCGTTTGTCAAAGTATTGTCAACTTTTTAGAGAGTTATAGATATAATCTAGAAGAACTAGTGGTAGTAGGCTGTGACGAAACTGTGTAGACCAGGGCGGATCTATAAAAATATTAGTACAATTGGACGTTGAGAGGTGACTCAAATTTTTTTGCAGAAATTGCTTGAAAATTAATCAAATAATAACATTTGAGTTATCCTCCCTGTCAAAAAGGTCCGGAACATTGTTTAAATAATTAAAATGTCAAAAAATGAAGGAAAAATTCGATTTTTTTCTTCGTTTTTTGATTATAACTTTAAAAGTATTCATTTCCGAGAAAAGTTGTACTAACATAAAAGTTGCGTAATTAAATTTGCTACAATATAGAATTAGTTAAAGATTTAAAAAATAGTCACCCTGGTTTCCAAATAGCAATAATTGCGAAAAAACCATACAAAAACAAGTATTCGCATTTTACGTTTTTCAACCATTTATGCTAAACTTAGGACCTTCATATTTCACCCAGAAAAACTTTATGATACAGTAAAACAATACTGTAAATTTCATTAAGATCGGTTCAATAGATTTTGCAAAATAAATTTTGCAATCCAGCTTTCGCAAAAAAAATTCATTTTTTCAAAATGTTACAGGACTGAAAATACAGCAGATAGCAAATTGAATTTTTTTTTTGCGTATAGAAGTGTACTGTACCTTTTATTTTCAATTTGCAAAATTAAAATCGATCAACACCCACGGCGTCAAGAATTTTTTTAAATAAACATTAATTATTGGTGCTACGCGCAGGACAGGGGATAGTTTGCTCTGATTGAGCATTCCAATGACCTTTGATAATGATTGATACATTTTAATTTTTATTACATTTCGATATAAATAAATAAATTTGTTTATTGCAAAATAAAAACACATACTCTATCCTTTGAAATAACAGTTTTTTAGCAAAAACTTTCTTTGTTCATATATTTTAACTTAGAGAATAAAAGTTTATTATTTTTAAACATATGCAATTGTTTAAACAATATTTCACAAACAATAATAAAATTAGTTTGATTTTTGTGGAATTAAAATATTAAAATACAACAAAATATAGAGTAAGAAAATAATATATTAGATAAAGATTGGAAGAAATTTTGATGAAAATCAACTTGTGTGAATAGAACCCCGCTGTCCTGCGCGTAGCACCAAAAATTAATGTTTATTTAAAAAATTTCCTGACGCCGTGGTAATTAATCGATTTTAATTTTGCAAATTGCAAATAAAAGGTACAGGACACTTCTATAAGCAAAAAAAATTAAACTTGCTATCTGCTTTATTTTCAGTCCTGCAACATTTTAAAGAAATGAATCTTTTTTTGCCAAAGCTGGATTGCAAAATTTATTTTGCAAAATCTATTAAACCGATCTTAATGAAATTTACAGTGTTGTTTAACTGTATTATAAAGTTTTTCTGGGTAAAATATGAAGGTCCTATGTGTAGCATAAATGGTTGAAAAATGTAAAATGCGAATACTTGTTTTTGTATGGTTTTTTTCGCAATTATTGGTATTTTGCAACAAGGGTGACTATTTTTTAAATCTTTAACCAATTTTATATTGTAGAAAATTTAATTACGCAACTTTTATGTTAGTACAACTTTTCTCAGAAATGAATAGTTTTAAAGTTATAATCAAAAAACCAATAAAAAAATCCTTCATTTTTCCTTCATATTTTGACATTTTGATTATTTAAACAATATTCCGGACCATTTTGAGTGGGAGGATAACTCAAATATTATTATTTGATTTATTTTCAAGCAATTTCTGCAAAAAAATTTGAGTCACCTCTCAACGTCCATCTCAAAACAGATGCGCCCTGGACTAGTGGTAAATACCTACGGGAAGGAAAATGGTATAATTTCTCAACTAGAAATAAAGTTAGGACGCCCTATACAAAGATGTGTCTGTCAGCTTCAGGCTAATAAACTGGCTTTAAGGCATCTTTTCGGTCAGTCAGTCGGCATGTTTTCGGTAGCTTGACGGTCAAACTCAAGGTTCAAAACTTTTGCAGGAACTATAGGAAATCAAATAGTGCAGTGCGAAAATATACCAGTTTAAACTATAACATTATTGTCTGTGAGCTACCAGAAATAGATTGAATTGAGTGCCGATCAGAAATATTTGTTTCTTTGTGTCACAATTTCTACAGGGGATTGTTCTGTCGATCTATTAAACCGAAGCCCTGAAAGTTGAGTAAATCTTGATGGCTCACGTTGGCGAATCGCATTCTACGTACTGTACTGAAATTCCAACATCAGAATTAAATGTACTGACCAAATTTATTGTCACAGTTTATGCTCCTTTATGGCTTCAGATTAAATGCAACTCATCATTTTGTGTGAATGGTGCCACGCATGTTTTACAAACAATAAAACGCAGTAGATACCTAGAGCAAAATTTGAAAAGTGTTATAGACCATGTAGTTCAAAGAAATGCCTATTTTGTACATCCGGAAAATCTTCTGCTATGTATGTTGCATGACACTCGCCCCCATATAAGAGAGCTTGCTAATTTTGACGAAGACGACTACACTAAGATGCAAAAAAAACGCAACGGAGAAATTTTTGGTCAAATTCAAAGTATGTATTTCAGTTTTTTTATTTTTAGCCCTATTTTGATAACTTTTTTAGCACACTGTGTAAAAATTTATAAATTTTAATTTGGTATAGTGAGTTTTTTAACCAAATTTTGTATTTAACTTATTATACGGGGTTAATCGAAAGGTGGTTTTTTATCCTAACTTTGAAACATACTGTGGAATAATTCCGTTAGCGGATTTTCGTAAAACCTTGTTTTTCGATTGCAACCATGCCTTTTTAGTATTATATTTTTTGTTTCAAGTGAAAATATGGATCGGTTCATTTTTAGGAGCGAAATGACTGCCACCCACAATTTAAGACTTTTCCTATTATTACCATTATCTTTTGTATTAATTTGTAATACGACGATGGCGGCTTTGGTGACTGATATCGAAGGAATGTCATATCGACATCCCAGATGTACTGTATTTAAATAATGATTAAAAGCAACGACGTGATCTTGGTTTTAATGAACAATGATAAAAATAACAAAACATAAAAAAAACAATTTAATATGTAACTTACCCTAAGTTCGCAAATAACAAAGAAAAACTACTAAAAAATAACTTAATACTTTGTATTGCTTCCCCTAGTATCTATAACTGCCTGTACACTGTACACGTCGGCTCATGCTGTCTATGAGGTTGCGAATATCATCTTGGTGGATGTTGTGTCATTCCTCTTCTAGAGCCAAACGAAGTTTGTTAATTGAGGCTGGTGCGGCTTCGCGACCTCTAATATTTCTACCAAGCATGTCACAAACGTGCTCTATTGAGTTCAGATCTGGCGAACACGCTGGCCAGTTCATTTTATTAATACCAAAATACCAACTTCCTTTAAATATTGCGTGACACACATTGCAGAGTGGGGTCGCTCATTATCTTGCATTAATAGAAAATCATCGCCGATATATTGAGAAAAGGGTACTACGTGATTCGCTAAAATTTCCTCAATATACCGGTGTGCAGCTTTACGCTTGTTTGTTCCAGTTCGTATAAAACCTTTCACTGCCCTTTGGATGGTAGAGCGATGAGTGTGTAGTACTCCAGCCACATATTCATAATTTCGCCCATTCTCAACCAGAGCAACGACTTTCGCACAATCTTCGACACTAAGAACCATGATCAATCATAGGTAAACAAAATGTAAGTGTCAATATGACATAATGATAACAGTCACAGTCACCAAAGCCACCTGGTCGTATTACAAAATAACTCCAAAATAATCATAATTAAAAATATCCTAAATTGTGGGTGGCAAATTCATTTGGCTCTAAAAAATGAACCAATGCATATTTTGACATGAAACAAAAAACACAATGCTTTGGAGACATGGTTGCAATCGAAAAATAATGTTTTACAAAAATTTGCAAACGGAATTATTCCACAGGATGTTTCAAAATTAGGATAAAAAACCACCTTTCGATTAACCCTGTATAATAAGTCAAATACAAAATTTGATTAAAAAACTCACTATACCAAATTCAAATTTATAAATTTTTACACAATGTGCAATGTGTACACAAAAAAATCATCAAAATAGGACTAAAAATAAAAAAACTGAAATACTTTGAATTTGACCAAAATTTTGTCCGTTGCGTTTTTTTGCATCTGAATGTATATTGATCTGATTGATTGACAAAAAAAAAAATAAAATAACTTACCCTCCATTGCTTCAAACTTTGAAAGTAGAGGATTTGAAAAATATTATTTCCTGTTCTCTTGAAAAAATCATCGGCATGCTTACATTTCCCTGTCACACCCAATCTGTAGAGAGATTCATGAAGCTCGTAACTGAAGCATCTTGATCGGTTGTTGGGTCACAAAATAGAGACACGTTTATCAAGGCAAAAATTGATTCGAGCAAAGATATGCCAAAATTTGAGTCAAAAGAGACTAGAAACAATAAATAATCAAAATTAAGAGTGAATGTAGGGAGTGGGTAGATGAATAAAAATGACATATTTCAAAGACATTTCATTTGGAAATCATGTTTATAATAAGAACATGTACTCATTACTTAACTTTTTAATTAAAATCATAAGATCCTATTTTTTATTTTTTCAATCCCCCATAGAGGGCAGAAGATGAACATTTTTTGAAAAATCGCAAATAAAGATTAGGTTTGTAATACCAATTGGCAACTTTTGCGCACTATTCCAAAACAGTTTTCGAAACTTCGAATTTTCGATCCACCCTAACGTGCATATCAGTCACCCCAAGGGCGGATCCAGAGAGGGGGCCATGCCCCCCCCCCCCCCGAGAATTAAAAAAAAATCTAAATTTAAATATTAGGACATTAAAATTATTATCGTCTTTAAAATTTAATGACGGGTGGCAATGAATCATGAATCACCGTCTTGTAAAAATTGTCAAAGTGTAGATTCAGCGTCTAGTCTCATTATCGATGGACGTTATCTTTGTGTCGTGTTAGTTTTTGTTTAGTTAAAGATTTCGTGTGAAATACTCCGTAACCGAATATCTCTAATCTTGAAAAGTAATTATTCTCTGTAGGTATCATATTAATTTATTTGGGTTTGTACTCAGAATTCCGCATAGACCCGTGTTGAGCTGGCCCCCCCCCCCCCCCCCACTTGCAAAAATTAAAAAACAAATAGCCCTGATTTATGAGCTATTTATGAGCTCTCATATTCCGCAAACTAAAAATTTTGAGCTCGTTACACTGAGCAGGAATTTAATACCCTAGTGGGGGGGCTGAGTCAGCCCCCCCCACTACTTAAAAATAGGAATATTGAATCGGTTTTTGCGGCAGAATTACGAGCTATTTATGAGCTCTTGAAATTATATAGTTTCGATTTTTGAGCTCATCCCCTTCACCCCCAAACAACCCTTGAATTGATTTAACTTAAGAGAAAGATGCTGAGAAAACTTAAAATATATCGTATTGCGGATATAATTCCTATAGCTTATATACTCTAAGAATAAACTATTAAATCAAGGGCATTTCGATTATTGAGCTACAACCCCTTCGCAAGAAAACCACCCTATCTTCCCGGCTTAAGAGAAAGTTGTACTTAAAATGCGTTAAACTAATTATTTGGCGACTACATATCATTTAATAATTTATAAGCTTCCAAATTACGCGCATTTAGATCAGTAAATTGCAATTTATTTTGTATAGTGCAGTCACTGAAGGTAAAAATCAACGATTACCTTCAATTTCGGTGAACCTTCATCGATTTTCACGAAAATTGGTCAGTGGTTAGAAGATACGTCAAGAAACAAAGGTGACATGGTACCACCTTGCGCCTTTACCCTGAGGGTGGATACCGCCCCTTCTCGGGGGTGAAAATTATTTTATAAAAAATAACTGCACAAATCAATAAAAGAACAAATTAAAAGCAAAATTTATTATATAAAGTTAATAAAATAAGTCAATACTTTTTAAGTTATTAAAGATCAAAGATTTTAATTATTTGTGAAAAAAATGCATGTTTTGAAGAGGTTTTTTGTAAATCACTGAAAATTTCGATTTCGATTATTGAACTACAACCCCTTCGCAAGAAAACCATCCCATATTCCCGGCTTAAGAGAGGGTTGTACTTAAAATAATTTAAATTAATTATTTGTCGACTATATATTGTTTAATAATTTATGAGCTCGCAAAATATACGCATCTCAATTATTGAATTGCCATTTTCTTTCTATAGTGCAGTCACTGAAGGTAAAAATCAACTATGACCTTCGATTTCGGTAAATTTCCATTCATTTTCACGAAAATTGGTGAGCGGATTTTGATACTATCAACTTTTTCTGGATCTTATTTTGATGGGTATTTCTAAGTACTTTGACAAGTATTTAGTACCTAAGTGTTATAAAATGCATCTTTTTCCCGTTATTTAAGCTTGAACCCTTAGATTTGAACAGTCGCGGAAAAAAATATATATTTAATTACCAATAACTTACTTTAAATTAACATTAAAGGTTTTTCAAGTAAGCAATTTATTATATTTTTTATTAGCTTCAATTTTAGTGATGAAAACTTTTTTGTAAAAACTTACAGTTTTTGAGTCATTTATGAAAAATCGCTCTAAAGCTCTAAATTTTCTTTCCAAAAATTAAAATATTTGATCTTTAATAACTCAAAAAGTATTGATTTATTTTAATCACATTATATAACAAATTTTGCTTACAATTTGTCCCTCTCTCGATTTGTGGGGTTATTTTTAATAAAGTAATTTTCACTCCCGAGAAGGGGTGACATATACCCCATGCTAAAACCCCAAGTTGTTATTGTCAATTCGTGAAAATAAATGGAGATTTACCGAAATCGTAGGTAATAGTTGATTTTTACCTTCAGTGACTGCACTATAGAAAGAAAATGGCAATTCAATAATTGAGATGCGTATATTTTGCAAGCTAATAAATTATTAAACGATATGTAGTCGCCAAATAATCAATTTAAATTATTTTAAGAACAACTCTCTCTTAAGCCGGGAAAATGGGGTCGTTTTCTTGCGAAGGGGTTGTAGCTATATAATCGAAAGGTGCGTGATTTAAGAGTCTATTCTTAGAATATAAGCTATACGAATTAAACTACTATTAACTTTTTTGTAAAAACTTACAGTTTTTCAGTGATTTACAAAAAACCTCTTCAAAACATGCATTTTTTTCACAAATAATTAAAATCTTTGATCTTTAATAACTTAAAAAGTATTGACTTATTTTATTAACTTTATATAATACATTTTGCTTTTAATTTGTTCTTTTATTGATTTGTGCAGTTATTTTTTATAAAATAATTTTCACCCCCGAGAAGGGGCGGTATCCACCCTCAGGGTAAAGGCGCAAGGTGGCACCATGTCACCTTTGTTTCTTGACGTATCCTCTAACCACTGACCAATTTTCGTGAAAATCGATGAAGGTTCACCGAACTTGAAGGTAATCGTTGATTTTTACCTTCAGTGACTGCACTATACAAAATAAATTGCAATTTACTGATCTAAATGCGCGTAATTTGGAAGCTTATAAATTATTAAATGATATGTAGTCGCCAAATAATTAGTTTAACGTATTTTAAGTACAACTTTCTCTTAAGCCGGGAAGATAGGGTGGTTTTCTTGGGAAGGGGTTGTAGCTCAATAATCGAAATGCCCTTGATTTAATAGTTTATTCTTAGAGTATATAAGCTATAGGAATTATATCCGCAATACGATATATTTTAAGTTTTCTCAGCATCTTTCTCTTAAGTTAAATCAATTAAAGGGTTGTTTGGGGGTGAAGGGGATGAGCTCAAAAATCGAAACTATATAATTTCAAGAGCTCATAAATAGCTCGTAATTCTGCCGCAAAAACCGATTTAATATTCCTATTTTTAAGTAGTGGGGGGGGGGGGGCTGAGTCAGCTGAGTCACTAGGGTATTAAATTCCTGCTCAGTGGAACGAGCTCAAAATTTTTAGTTTGCGGAATATGAGAGCTCATAAATAGCTCATAAATCAGGGCTATTTGTTTTTTAATTTTTGCAAGTGGGGGGGGCCAGCTCAACACGGGTTCCGCATAGTATAGTTGCTGTAAATTGTAATAGATTATGTTGTTCCGAAGCTATTTTCTTGTGGCATTTTTTGATTAACTATTTAGATGGGAAATAAGCCACAATTAACTTGAAAAAAATAATTTTATTAACGTTTCGACGCCCAAATCGGGTGTCGAAAAAACTCAAAATCGAAACGTTAATAAAATTTTTTTTTCATGTTAATTGTGGCTTATTTCCCATCTAAATAGTTAATTGTAATAGATTATGATATTAACCGCGTTTTCCCATTATAAAACCAATCTAAGCATTTTAATAAATAAACTTACGTGCATAGAAATCGGCCCACTTAAAAATTTGGTCTTTTTGAAGTCTCGTATTTCCTAAACCTGTTGGCCGATTAAGTGATTTTTTTAGTATGTTATAGCCTTATTCTTTAACAATATCGATGTAATAATATTATTGCTAAACAAGTAAGTGTTATTGTATACCGGGTGTAACAATGATAGTGTGTTTTTCCTCAATGTTCGGAACACCCTGTGGAATATTCTAGCGTATATAAAATATTGAAATTAAAACTTAACTGTAGCCTTAGGCTTTCTTAACATTTAGCTTTTTGATTCATTCGCTTATGTTGGATAATAAAAAAGTTAGGTATTTTAACAACTAGCAACGTTCTTCATCAATACACAGTTTCTAAATAAATGCTACGAACTTTAAGGCGAAATTCTGCATGAAAAATAATGACCGTTTCATTTTTATACATATGTGCGCAAATGCTTCGTTTTCGAGATACGGGATGTTGAATTTTTTCTTACCAACTGACGATTTATTTACTGCTCTAAAACCGGTTGAGATATGTACATGAAATTTGGTAGGTTTTAAGAGGTGCATTTGCATTGCGCATTTTTTGGCATACAACTAAGAATTTTGTATTCACTATTGGCGTGCATACGGTTACTATGACCGGGTAATATGACCTGTATGCACGACAATGGTAAATATAAAATTCTTAGTTGTATGCCAAAAATGCACAAAAACTACTTCTTAAAACCTACCAAATTTCATTTGCATATCTCAACCGGTTTTAGAGAAGTAAATAAATCGTCAGTTTGTAAAAAAAAATTCAACATCCCGTATCTCGAAAACGAAGCATTTGCGGACATATGTTTATAAATGAAACGGTCATTATTTTTCATGCAGAATTTCCCCTTAAAGTTTGTCGCACTTATTTAGAAACACCCTGTATTGATGAAGAACGTTGCTAGTTGTTAAAATACCTAAATTTTTTATTATCACCGATCATTGTGAAAAAATACACTATCATTGTTACACCCGGTATAAAATAACACTTACCTGTTTAGCAATAATATTAATACAGCGATATTGTTGAAGAATAAGGCTATAACATATTAAAAAAATCACTTAAATCGGCCAACAGGTTTAGGAAATACGAGACTTCAAAAATGACCAAATTTTTAGGTTGGCCGATTTCTATGACTAAACATAACTTTGTATTGGTGAAATTAGTTATCGGCTGAGTAGTCTATTGCCGATACGGGATATAATAATATGGCTGTAATTTGTATACGAATATTTTTAAAAATACGGGGTATTGTAAAAAACAGAAAAACCTATTACTGGAAAAAACCTCTTTTGGCAGATACGGGCAATTAGAATTAGACAGACGATATACTGTGTGAGAAATAGTATTAGGGGAGTCAATAGAGAACGAAAATATGCATTTTGTTTCGGAAAAATTCAAACAAGCTTCTATTTTTCTAAAACTTTTTTGTTAGTTTATATACATGTTAGGGTACAAAGTTCTAGTCACATATTTAGCCGCTAATTGTTTATTAATTGTTTAAACAATAAGAATTTTTTTGTATAAATAATTTCAAAAATATCGTTGAATTATTCATTATTTTACTTTCATAAAATATGTTTCTATTTTGTTTTTGATTATGGTGAATCCGAATATAATATAATAATATAGCTCAACAAACCTTAAAGACCCATGGCTGAATCCGAATATGGCATTACAATTTAAAAATTCGAAAATTTTGAGCTTTTATACAGTATGTCTCCGTAACTAGGAACCATATGGGAAATTTTTTATTATCAATTTTACGAAAAAAAGTTATTCTTCATAAAATGCTCTGTATAGTCTAAAATCTGAAACTCAGCCATTAGATCTCAATTTTATACGAGGTATGTCAAAGATATGAATTTCGTTAAAGAGTAAAGTAAGTCTGTTAGTAGTAGTCTACTTAGTAGTCTACTTTTGATCGTCTTCTTATCTCTTCATTGGATTTGTGATCACTGAGCTTAATGTTGAGCATTCTCCGTTCCACAGCTCTCTGAGTCACCTGAAGTTTGTTGGCTACACTGTTGTTAAAAGTTTTAGTTCCATACCTATGTGAGAACTAGCAATAGGTACGTACTGATCGAAGGTTTTTGTCTTTAAAGTATTTGGTAAGTTTGATTTAAATACTGTTTGTAATCGACCAAATGCTGCCCATGCTAATGAATATCTTCTATTTAAATCAGCCTTTAGGTTAAGCTTTGACAGTTCGATTTTTTGTCCTAAGTATAATACGACTCAACCTTTTCTATATTATTATTGTCCAAAGCTATATTTTTAGTTATGTTATATCTAGAAATTCATTAATTAGATATTTAGTTTTTGTTACAAATAACGTAACTTAACCAATATTATTCGACTTTCATTTATGCTATTTGAATTTTATAAACTAAACTACATTTCTTTTTTCAAAGGGTTTTAGGTTAAAACTTGCTGATTTTTCGTTGCTAACCAAATAAAAATACTTTAAAGCGATAAGTTTTGAATGTCTTTGTGGCACTCAAAATTGTATGAAGTATGAAAAGTACCTTAAAACTCATCATTTTAACCATAATTTTTAAAAATTTCCCACATGCCCCCGCTATCCCCCCAAAAAAAGTTCATGCCCCCCCCCCGAAAATCGGTCCTGGATCCGCCCTTGAGTCACCCTGGGCACTAGGTGCTCCGAGAGTCGGTTCTGATGTCATATTCGTGTTCAGCAACCACAAAAACTCCCCGTGTAATCTGTATGTATCAATTTAGCGTCCTCGAAACTCCAGATGATGGCGTTCCTCAGCAGTGACCCTGGGCAACAGGTGCTGTGGGGGTCGGTTCTGATGACGTATAGGTGTTCAGTGACCCCAAAAGCCCCCTAAATACCAAAACTCGGCCCTTTACACTCAAAAAAATTTAGTTCGTAATATTGATTAACAGTGATTATTGAATAGTATTTCGTTGTAACAACAATTTAATCTTTTGTTTCAACGAACTTTTAGACATTGACGAATGTATTTGGTTATTGTCACAATGATTGGAAAATATTTGTGAAAATAACTAGAGTACATTAATCAATAACACTCAATTTATTCAGCCAATAACTTAGTTTCGTATATCTAATGAATAATGTTAATTCTGGCAGCAACTCACTTTCTTGATTTCGTAGATGACAAGCAATTACCTTGGTTTATCGTGACAACGTACAGATTTCATTAAAACAATGTACAATTGTTGTTAATATAGAGTAATATATGATTATTGTATAGATGTAAACTGATTGTTGTGACAACGAATGCATTAATCAACCTACTACTGCGTTTAATGACCACAATCAATGCGTTCATGGTGACAATAAACGTAGTTGTTGCGACAATAAATGTTTTGCTTGACCATTTGAAATGTAACGGCTTTTCCTTATCGTGATACCACTAGCTTCTCTATGTTACCATTGTTTAAAAAAGAATTCTTTGTTAAACAATGCTGTTACCTCTGCCGAAGTGCCGAATAATAATTTCATTTCGTTTCCAAGTGTAGTCCGTAGTAGAAGGAAGTTTTCGTGTATCTATTATCGTGAAATTTCGGTCGAATTCTTTTTAAATTTTTTTCGAATCCTGAAAAAACTAATTAGTATTTTTGAAAATTTAAACGCAGAATAAAATATTACAGTATTATCGAGGGTCTGAAGTCCCTGAGAACTTCTATAATGATTATTTTAATAAGTCACAGGGGCGAAAAAGAGAAAATTTAGTATGATTTTTAATTTCAAATATACCATTCAAAAGAAACTTTTTGTTTATTCTAAGGGACTTTCAGCCCTCGGTAATAATGTAATCTTTTATTCTGCGTTTAAATTTTTTAAAAATACTTGATTAGTTTTCTCAGGATTCCAAAAAAATGAATGCGTTTAAAAAGAATTCGATGAAAATTTTGCACCTGCGCTCTCAAAAAGGATTAAAGTGTTATACATTTTTGAAATCACTATTTCAAACGCTTTTAAATGAGCTGTCACATGATGTACTTTCCCATTTAAAAAATCAAAGTTATGCCTGTCACCTGAAGAGGGATCGTGTAAAGTTCGAAACATTGATGTTATAATATACTTTGATTATTTTAAAAATCGACCTGTCCGAGCGTTTTGCTTATGTGCTAAAAATAAATAAGTTAATAGGGGGGGGGGAGTGTAACACTTATTCCAGCGCACTGTATAAGTGAAATCATAATATATGATTTCTCATATTATGAGAAATCACACAGTGTAAAGTCCATTAGGTTTAGGACAAAAAAGTGGGATTTAAAAAATTATTATTAATCAATCATTGGGCTAATGCATTCAGTAATTATTAATATGTATAAAATACGTTCATAGTAGGAATGAACGAAACTGATTGTAAGAATGAATAGAATTGCTTGTAAGAATAACCGTATTTATTGTGGGAATGAACGGAATTAATTGTAAGAATAAACGGAAATAATTGTAGAAATAAACGAAATACGTTAGGAGAAAAAAACTGTTATTGACACAACGAATAGTCTTCGTCGGTCAATTAACGACGTTGTTGTTTCAATGAATATTGTTCGTTGACTCAATGAACAGAGTTCGTAATATCAATAAAGTGATATTATGGTATACATAATGAATGTTCATCCGTTCAATAAACTTAATATATTGGCTCAACTAACGAAAATAATGAATTGATGAACATCGCTTTGTTGTTCCAATAAAACCAAGAATTGGACAAATTTTAAGTATTGCGTTTGTTGTCTGAATTAACATTTTTATTGATATTACGTACCTTTTTCGTTGAGTGTATGTACCGATTTTGACATGTCTATGCACTTTTGGATGCATGTTGTGCACTTTAAAATTCAATTATGCATTTCTACCCATTTTTCTTGACGTCATCCTGAACACAATGCAAAAGGTTGCAAGTCTCTAGGTGCTGTATTTAAAATCGATTTATTTTTTCCTGAATTTCCTGGTGTAACGCTTTTGAATACTTCATTGTCTCGCCTATAAACATTTTTGTCTGTAGAATACGCTCGTGAACATCACATTATTTTGTCAGGAGTAAATAGGTAGCACTGGAAATATCGTCACAATAGTCTATTATCACAACCGGACTATGTAATCGATACAGACCATTCCAAAAATTGTGTATTTTTTCGTGTTTTTGTTTTAATTACGGGTGATTGATTGAATTTAATTAATCCGACAATGACCATGCTGAATAATTAATAATAATTGTATGTGTCTTTGAAGTGGAAAAAATCTAGAATTTCGTGTAAAAACATTTACAAAAAATTATCGAACCTAGACTTTTGTCCAATTTTGTAACGAGTTTTTACTTGGAGCGACATTTTCACGTGTGACAAGTTTTCACTAATTTATTATCAATGAACGTTCAATGCTCAATCATCGATACTTTTTACAAAAAATATCAATTAGTCCAGGATGTATCGTCACCCCCGTTACAAAAGGGGCTGTACCGTCGCCCCCGTTAGCGTAATTATTCTGATTCGATTTTTTTGCACAAACTTACTCAAAAAGAGGTCCTTTAACAAATACACAGGGTGCCAGGCGGTGCCGTGGTCGAAAAATTTTTTTAACAATTTTTTGAAACAAGTTCACAAAAATGATTTTTTCATTTCGAACAGATTTTTTTAGATAATTTGGGCCATTCTGTGCAAAAAAGTTCGCTTGTCACTTTTCTCTAAAATTGACTGTTGTCGAGTTATACGCTATTTAAAATTTGAATAATGCAAAAATGGCCATTTTCAAGGCTTAATAACTCTATTACAAATTATTATTATGAAAGTCAAAAAGTGACCAAATCAAAGATTAAAACCCCTACTTCAAGATGCTGAAGAAATTTTTGTCATTATTTTATTACGAAGCTGTTATTTTTAATTATTAACAATTATCGCTATACACATATAGTCCAGCCTGTATCGTCGCCCCCGACAGCGAAATTATTTCGATTAGATTTTTTTGCACAAACTTACTCAAAAAGAGGTCCTTATATCAAATCCACAGGGTTCCAGGCGGTACCTTTGTTGAAAAATTGTTTAAACAATTTTTTTTAAACAAATTCACAAAAATAATTTTTTCACTTCGAACAAATTTTTTTAGATAAATTGGGTCAATCTGAGCAAAAATGGTGTCTTGTGATTTTTCTCTACAATTGATTGTTGTCGATTTATACGTGATTTAAAATTTGAAAAATGCGAAAATGGCCATTTTCAAGGCTTAATATTAATAACTCGATTCAAAATTATTATTACATAGCGCTAATTGTTAATAATTAAAAATAACAGCTTTGTAATAAAATAATCACAAAAATTTCATAAGGATTTTGAAGGAGGGGTTTTAAACTTTGATTTGGTCACTTTCTGACTTTCATAAATACTAATAATTTTTAATCGATTTATTAAGTCTTGAAAATTGCCTTTTTCGCATTTTTCAAATATTAAATCGCATATAATTCGACAACAATCAATTTTAGAGAAAAATCACAAGAGACCTTTTTTGCTCAGATTGAACCAAATTATCTAAAAAAATTTGTTCGAAATGAAAAAAATCTTTTTGTGAATTTGTTAAAAAAAATATTGTTTAAAGAATTTTTCGACCACGGCACCGCCTGGCACCCTTAAACAAATTCACCCAAAGAATCTAAAAAAAATTTTTTTTAGAGTTAGAATCTAATTTTTTTTTTAAATTCTTTGGGTCATTCTGAGCAAAACAGGTCTCTTGTGATTTTTCTCTAAAATTGGTTGTTGTCGAGTTATATGCGATTTAAAATTTGAAAAACGCGAAAATAGCCATTTTCAAGGCTTAATAACTCGGTTAGAAATAATTATTATGAAAGTTAGCAACTGACCAAATCAAAGTTTAAAGCCCTCTTTATAAGATCCTGAAGAAATGTTGTCATTATTTTATTACTAAGATGTTGTTTTTAATTGTCAACAATGCCCGCTAAGCGTGTATTGAGGCGGCCATTCAATGTGAGTGCGAGTGAGATCCACGATAGACCATTCCAGGGTGACGTCATTTGACAGCGACTGGTGGGCAAAATATTGTAAACAAACTAGGTTAAGTGTAGAAAACCATTGTTTAATTTAAGAATATGATTAAAATACCAGCGTTTTGTTCAGTTTGAAAGTGTTCCAGTAAAGGTAAAAGAGATAAAGTAAGTTTTTTTCATAATACCAGCCGCATTTAAAGACCGAAATTTTTTAAATCACTATAATCACAATACACTGTAAACAGAACGACGATATGGGCCAAGAAAACTGATTTTCTGATTATACCGGGTTTTTGCATCCCCTACGAGGGTGTCCTATATCCAATATTTGAAATTTTTGTAGTTAAAATCACAGATTTTTTATAATAAAACGAGAAAATAGCAAAAATAACACCAAAAACACAATTTTTGCCCCTCAGCAACGGTGTCGAAAGTCACGTGACCTGGAACGGTCAATTGGACGGCCGGAATGGTGCATCTCTTTCGCACTCACCATTGACGGCCGCCTAATACGCTCTTAGCGCTCATTGTTAATAATTAAAAATAACAGCTTAGTAATAAAATAATAACAAAATTTCTTCAGGATCTTGTAGAGGGGCTTTAAACTATGATTTGGTCACTTTCTGGTCATAATAATTATTTTTAACTGAGTTATTAAGCCTTAAAAATGGCCATTTTCGCATTTTTTTAAATTTTAAATCGCGTATAACTCGACAACAATAAATTTTAGAGAAAAATTACAAGAAACCTTTTTTGCTCACAATGATCCAAGTGATCTAAAAAAAAAATATTTTTATGAATTTGTTAAAAAAAATTTTGGGCCACGGTACCGCCTGGCACCCTGTGGTTTTGTTATAAGGACCTCTTTTTAAGTACTTAAGTTTGCGCAAAAAAATCGAATCAGAATAATTTACCTAACGGGGATGACGATACAGCCGGGACTAAACATAGATGAGGATTTAATTGGGACAAGTTGTGACGACAAAATGAACGCGTCACTAACATTTAAAAAAATATTCGTTTGTTAACTTCTATTGCACTAATTGTCTAACAAGTATGGCTAGGGCTCCACGAGCTACAGATTGATGCTAGCAGTAGCAGTAAAATGAAGCGTGATAAATGAAATCAACAGCGATAATCAACACGGAGCTGTTAATTGTCGCTCAAGATGGGGAAAAGGCACGTCGGCGTCGCGCGTCGTCAAGGTGACGGATAGGTCCAGTCCTATTTTTTAGCAGTTATTTGCAGCTCGTTTCTGGCTCCACTGGCAGTATTGTGTCGCTCGTAGGTGCAATTGCCATTCATTCAGTTTTTTTTTTGAAGTTATACTTCTTTAGGCGCATTGGGAGTAAATTTATATGTGCGCGAATTCATTAAAAGTCTTGGTCCTAGGCGCAGCTCAAACGTTATACGTGCTCTGATTGGGTAATTACAATGACCTGTCAACAATAGGGATGTTCACTAATTTTTAAATATAGTTAAATTCAATAGATTACAAGGTATATAAAAACGTAACAATCATAAAACTGTTTAAAAATGTATATTTTTTAAGATAAATGAGTTCATAATGTTGATTTTCTTGGAGGCTAGAAAAACGGTACCCTGCAGCGAGGCTACGGTCTGTGACGTCAGCAGTCGTAACGTCTTTGATCGACGACTAGTTTTGTATACTTATTTACGAAGTGTATTTGAATGTGCGCAGTTTTTTACGTATTTAATTATTAAAAATAAAGCCAAATAAGTGGTGTTTTGTTCCTGGGTGTGTAAATACATCAAAAAACAGTTCTGACAAGATTTTTATGACCGTTCCAGCCAATTTAAAACAGAAAAAGAAATGGTTTGTTGCAGCTATAACTTAAAATAACTAACTTAATAAAATAAATACTATAGAAGTTTTCCAGAGACTTTCGGCCCTTGGTAATAATGTAATTGTTCTTTCTGCATTAACATTTTTCAAAAATACTTATTAGTTTTCTCAGAATTCGAAAAAAATTAATGAATTTAAATAGCATTAGAACAAGTTTTTGCACCTACCCCTTAAGGAGTAAATGAAAAAGTTTCGGGACCTCAAATTTGTATTCCTTAAACTGGGATATTCCTAAAAACGGGATTCTAATAATACATACAGTAAAAGTAAACCTTGAAGTAACTACATGTGGATGTAGGTATGACTTTATATTATATTAAAATCATTAATAATTTAGTGAAAAGATTGGTTGAAATGAAAATGTATAATACCCAAGTTCAAAAATATTTTTTACCTTGGAACAGTTGTCAACTCGAAATACGAAACAACCGAAATAAGATCTAGAGTTGAAAAGGACAGAGCAACATTTAACAACATGCATGAGAAATATTTTCACCCATTGCGACATAATATCTCTTTCACTAAAAATGCGGCTGCTAAAATGTTATTATTTCCGGTCTTGCTATATGGCGCAGAGGCCTGGACAATAATGGAAACATTAATGAAAAAGCTAGAGGCATTCGAGATGTGGATGTACCCACGTATCCTCAAAATATCCTGGCGGCCCACACCAACGTACAGGTATTGCGTCGAATGGGAAAACAAAAAGAAATCTATTTTACAATTAAGAAACGAAATCTTAAATATTTCGGTCATCTCATGAGGCATGATAAATATCGTATACTCCAACTGATAACGCAAGGTAAAATAGAGAGCAAACGCGGACCCGGAAGAAAAGACACTCATGACTTAAAAACTTACGCCAATGATTTGGACAAAAATCGATCGAGTTATTCAGAAACGCCGCAAATGAAATTAAAATTGCCATGATGATAGCCAACGTCCACAACGGACAAGGCACATGAAGAAGAATAAAAATAGTTTTAATACACCTAACCAAGGTAAGGTAATAACCAGCCAATGTATGTATACAATATGCATGCATACAATACAACTTTCTCTATTTTTTTGTGGAGTATTAAGCATTTATTTTTTTAGCTTAAAGAAGACATGGAAAATTATATGGAATATATACTCAGTAAAGCTGTGGTAGATTTATTTTTTTACAAGATGCCAATAAATCATACACCTATCATTGTTACATCTACATTACAGTCAGTAGTTTATACGAATCGGCTTTCTGAAAACCTTCTTCCATTTATTTGTTTATTTTTGTACCACCCAAAATATGTTCTTACAAACAGTCTATCCACTTTAAACTAAACAAATTCACTATAAAACTCCACTTTAACCCTGATAAAACAAGAAGAGAACAAAATAAAATGACCTGAAACGTCAAACAGGTAAACAATAACACTATGAGAATGGCGCGCGCTTGGGGTATGCAACTAGTGACGTCAGGCCAATAGAGAAGCGTTCTTGAAATTTAAAATAATGCTAGATTTCTAATAAAGATTTTTTATAGAAAGACTTTTTCAATTTTGTTGAAATTTTGGACAATTATTCCTAGGGTGTTTCTTAATTGTTTTACATGTTTGAAATGACTTTTTAATTTTTTGTGAACATCCCTATTGTTCAATATGTCGGTGTATTGATACGTCACTGGTTATAGGGAAACAAATGTTGTGTATATTAGTTTTTATTGTTGTGAGGACACATACAAAAGCTTATAATTGTAGTGACATTTTAAATAGTTTTTAAAAGCAACAGGTACGTAATTGTAAATGTTTCAGTATTGTAATAAAAAATTACATAGGTAGGTACTTACCTATTTGGAAAATGGAAAATGTACCTACCTAGTAGGTAATGCTTTGATTTACATAATTTGATTACCAACAAAATTGCTACCAATCTTCATCTAATATATGTTTTCTTACTCTATAACAGAGCTTCCCAAACTGTGCGTCGCGACGCCCTGGGGCGTCGCCGAGTTATCCCAGGGGCGTCGCGTGTCAGAGCGGACTTTTAATACAGAAAATATATTTATTACAATACTCATTGCAATAATATTGCAATAACAAATACTGCAATTGGCAGATAAAACTACTAGGTTTCAGAATAGGTTGCTCTTATGGAAGAGAAAATTAGACGATCAAGAAATTGACTGTTTTCCTGCTTTACAAGGTATTCTACAAAAAAAACTCGATAGAAATCCTCGATCCCTCTTTAAAAAATATTTTTACACAACACTTGTTATCATTGAGCGAACACTTTGAGAAATATTTTCCCGAAGACCTGGAGTAATATGACTGGGTCAGAAACCCTCTCCAGTTATCCACGTTATCGACACTTTCAACAGAGGAAGAAGAACAACTGACAGAATTGTCCTGTGATTCCAGCCTAAAGCTTCAATACGACAAGGACACAGTGTTTGAATTTTGGAACTCAGTTTCTCATGAATATCATGCCATCAGCACTGCGACATTAAAGGTTTTATTACCATTTGCGACTGCGTACTTGTGCGAAATGGAGTTTTCTGCAGTGACAGTAATTAAAAACAAGTACAGGTCAAACATAAACTTAAAAAAAGAAATGAGAGTGCAATTTCCAAATTGGAGCCCCGGTTTCATATGAGCTGTGCTCAAAAAAGCAAGCACATCCGTCATGTTAACCAGACAGTTACATAAAAAATATCCATTTTTATTTTTGGGCCTATTTTTTGATTTCGTTCTTAATTTCTAATATAAATATAAAAAAAATTGGTAAATTTTATTGTGGGTTGGGTTGAGGGGCGTCGCAAAAAAAATTCCAAAGTCTCAAGGGCGTCACAGTACGAATAAGTTTGGGAAGCCCTGCTCTATAATTTGTTGTATTTTAATATTTTAATTTCACAAAAATCAAGCTAATTGGTTAAATTCAGAACTGTTCAACAGTAAAACGTTCAGTCGGACTATCTTCCCACATGACGGATATGTGTAAATGGGTAAATGAGTAGAGGATTTGAGCACAAATCACGACAGACAAGGCACAGAAAAAGGAATTGAGCAAGGACGAAAATAGAAATAGAGCAAAAACGAAAGATAAACATAAAATAGACATAAGAGAGAACATATTTATAGGTGCATGGAATGTAAAAACCCTACACGAAACCGGCAAATTGGAGCAGGTAAGCCAAGAGATTGATAAGTACAAATTAGACATTGTCGGACTAAGCGAAACAAGATGAAATGGTAGTGGATCAACCCGAGTAGGTAACCAACAGCTAATGATATATTCTGGGAACACGGATGTAAATGACAAACACGAAAAGGGAGTGGCAATACTGCTAGCCCAAAAGGGGAGAAAGGCTCTAGTAGAGTGGGAACCAGTGTCAGAAAGAATTATTTGGGCGAGACTGAAGGCAAGATATTATAACATAATAGTAATAAATGTATATGTTCCCACAAAATAAAAACGACGAAAATGAGAAGGAAGTATTTTACGAGCAACTACAAACAACGTTTAATAGGATTAATAATAAATATAGAAGAGATATAAAAATAGTAATCGGAGACTTTAATGCAAAAATAGGAAATGATAATAAAGGACATGAACATGTGATGGGAAAGGAGGGAATGGGAGAGAGAAACGACAATGGAAATCGATTAATCGAATTTTGTGAGCAAAATGAACTTTTTTAATAGGCGGAAGTATCTTTAAACATAAGCGGATACATAAGGAAACATGGAAATCACCAGGAGGGAGATACAAGAACCAAATAGACCACATAATAATTGAATATAAATGGAGAAGCTGGCTGCAAGATGTCAGGAGCTTAAGAGGTGCTGATGTGGGATCAGACCACATGCTAATCAAAGCGAGACTAAAAATGAAATTAGCCAGAGATAAAAACCAAAAAATCAGCAGAAGGAACAAGTACAACGTTAATGCCCTAAAACAAGAATGTATAAGAAATAAATTCAGTGAGAAACTGGCAATTAACCGAACAGTACCACAACAAACTGGAGAGTCAGTCGAAGAAACATGGAAATATTTTAAAGAAGTGATGATGAATACAGCAAAAGAAACAATCGGATTAAAAAAAAGACAAAATAAAAAATGGATTACCAAAGATACTCTACTATTGATAGAAGAAAGAACAAAATTCAAAGAAGAAATTATACAAAAGGAAGGATCGGAAGAAGAGAGGGCACTTGAAAGGAAATACAAGGCAGAAAACGCAGAAGTAAAAAAACAAGCCAGAAAAGATAAAAGAAACTATATAAATGAGATGCTAAATATATCAGAAGAAGCAGCCAAAGAAAACGACTTACGAACACACTATACAATCATACGAAAAACAGGAAAAGCACAACGAAATATACGAGAAGTAAAGGATAAACAAGGAAATAGAATAAAAAATGAGAAAGAAATAATACAAAGATGGAAGGAATACTTCGAAGAGATATATGCTAAGCATGAAAAAACTCAAATCATAGAAGATGAAGTAGAATCACCAGAGCTAGAAGTGAATATTGGAGAAATTACAAGGGATGAAATTGGAAACACCCTAAAACTACTAAAAAATGGCAAAGCCGCAGGAATCGACAATATACACATTGACATAATAAAAGTAGACACCGAGCAGTCAGTAGAGATGCTACATACACTTTTGAATAAAATGTGGACGGGCGAAGAATTGCCAAAGGAGTGGAAAGAGGGATTGATTATAAAAATACCCAAAAAAGGAGACCTGAGCAAATGCAACAATTGGCGTGCAATAACACTACTAAGTGCCACATCCAAAGTGCTGACCAAAATCATATTGGAAAGATTGAAGCCGGAACTAGATAAAAAACTAAGAAGCAACCAAGCAGGCTTCCGTTCCAACCATTCCACTATTGATCACATTTGCACCCTTAGAATTATCTCGGAACAAACAAATAAATGGAATAAAGATATAGATGTGAGTTTTATCGACTTCGAAAAGGCCTTTGACTGTGTAAATAGGGCACATATGTGGAAAATCCTTAGATTATATTATGGGATACCACTAAAACTCATAAACTTTATTAAACTCTTCTACGAAGGATACAAAGCCAAACTAGAACATTCAGGTGAAGTAACAGAAGAAATATCCATAGAAAGTGGAGTCAAACAGGGTTGTGTACTATCCCCTACCCTATTCCTTATTATGATAGATTGGGTAATGAGGAAAGTAATCGACGATCGAACAGGCATCAGGTGGAACCTTTTCAAACAGTATGAAGATCTCGAATTGGCAGATGACATCTGCCTGATAACTGAACACCGAAATCATATGCAAGCAAAAATTTACAAATTGGCACAGTACTCCGACACGATCGGACTTCGAATAAACACAGAAGAAACTAAACTTCTAAAAAATAATAACCATCCAAATAATAAAATAATGATAAACGGTAAAGAAGTAGAAGAGGTAGACAAGTTCACTTATCTGGGATCTGTCATGGAAAGGAGCGGGGGGTGTAAAAAGGATATACAGACGAGAATAACAAAGGCACAACACGCATTCAACGCTTTAAATAGAATTTGGCAAACAAACGAAATATCGGAAACAACAAAAATTAAAATCTTAAATAGTTGCATTAAAAGTATACTGCTCTATGGAGCAGAAACATGGAAACAGGGCGAAAATACAACTAAAAAACTACAAACATTTGTAAACAAATCTCTAAGAAAAATCCTGAAAGATACTGGCCAAACAAAATAACTAATACAGAACTATGGGAAAGGACAAAGCAAACTAACATATCTACTACAGTCAAGGAAAAAAAATGGAAATGGATCGGCCACACTTTGAGGAAAGACCAAAGCAGCATAGCAAGACAAGCACTTGAATACCAACCAGAGGGGAAAAGAAAGAGGGCAGACCAGACAACAGCTGGAAAAGAACAACAACGAGAGAACACGAAAAAATTGGACTAAGATGGGGCGAAGTCAAAAAGAGAGCAAAAGATAGAAGAGAGTGGAGGGAATTAGTTCACAATTTATCCAGAGAATAAAAACAAAAGAAGATGCGCTGTCCCGGCCAGACAGCAATCTTACACTTTTGGCCAAGAAACGCATAAGCGCCCAATACTCCACAATGAGGGATGGAACGAGAGAGAGAGATGCAATTTGGATGCATTTTAAAATGCAATTATTCATTTCCACCTATTTTTCTTTAGTAGACTTTTTTCCTGACATAATCCTGAAGACAATGCAAAAAGTCGCAAGTGCTAAATGCCCTGGTCTATAAATACAAACTATTTATTCAAGTTTTGTCGTTACAAAAATGTTATCTTAATAAAATAATGGATGTAATTATATTTTGAAGTTTATTTATGGATGTATTAAGGAAGAAGAATGAATCACCAGATAAATTTATCAGTACGGGCATAAACTCAGCTGAGTGTAAGATACGTGATGCGTTATGTTGCCAGTGTGTTATACAGAAAATATTCCTGATATAAGTCGCCTGATTAAACGATTTAACGTTACAAGATAATAATATCACATTCGAATGATATCTGAAGGTAGAACGATGTATCAACAAAAGGACTGACCATTTTGTGAGACAGTTTGCTCTTATAAACTACAGTATCACTAGTATATAGTAAGTTAGTGTATTACATATGCAAGTACTGTGATTACTCAAAAATCGTCACTATTTCCCTGTGAGTAGAAGAAAGTTTTGTTCTCTACCTAAATGCGCTGGTCTAAAAATGAGTGATTCATTATATAGGATCTACAATTATGTTATCTCTCAGAGCGTACTGATTAGAACTATGTACATTCAATTCTAGATAATAACTAATCTGGTTTTAACAAATATTTTGCAGGTAAATATAAAATGTCTCAAAAGTCTAAATCTTTTCATAACTTTGTTAATTAATTTGGAATCGTCTTTAATGTTGATCAAACAAGATAAAACTACTAGGCAAACAAACATTTCCGCGTACAATATGCATTGCACATGAATTATACCGAAAGGATTTACTGTATTACTTCTATTAATAAAGTAAAAAAGATTATAAAATGATATTTTTTAATTCTTCTTCTTCTTCCTTCTTGTATGTAGGCTGTAAAGCCTGTTTCTTCTTCAATATTAGCCTCCTAAATTGTTTAAGTTATCGCACCATTTTTTTTTCTTAGTCTGCCAATACTTCTTCGTTCATTTGGCGACTTATCTCGTGCTATTCGTACTATCCTATCCTCTGCCATTCTACTAATGTGTGCGTTCCACTCCTGTTTCCGTTTTGTCACCCATCCATTTATGTCTTCTACATTGCATGCTCTTCTTATGTTTTCGCTTCTCTCCTTATCCAACAGACTTTTCCCTGATATTCGTCGAAGTATTTTCATCTCTGTTGTTTATAGTAGTCGTCTCGTTTTAGATGTGTCAGGTCTTGTCTCCGCCGTGTATGTCAATATAGGTCTAATTGCTGCTTTATACAGCGTGTCTACTTAAGTTGGAAACACATGGGAAACTTTTTTGTTATTCATTTAACGGAAAAAAGTTATTCTTTATAAAAAGTTCTGCATTCTCTAAAACCTAAGATTCAATCATCAGACATAAAATTTTGTCAATATTATACGAGGTATGTCAAAAAATATGAAATTCGTTCAAGAGTAAAGTACCTTTATTTCTCTCAATATCGAAAATTCTTATTATGAAAAGTTGTTTGGAAATCAAAACTAAGATAAAGTATGCAATTACATCCTTCTAATTGGAAAAAAATATTTTCCAAATTTTTCTCAAATTTATTGATATTTAACTTCGTTTTTATTTATTACACATACGATAACTCTTTTATTATTACTTTTACGAAAAAAATGTATTCTTTATAAAAAGCTCTGTATGTCCTAAGGGAGAAGATGCAACCATCAGATATCACATTTTATTAATTTTATACGAGGTACGTCAAAAAATATAAATTTCACTCAAGAGTAAAGTACCATTATTTTTCACAATATTGAAAATGGTTATTACAAAAAGTTGTTTAGAATTAAAAACTACGTTTCAATATGCAATTATATCCTTCTAATTGAAATATTGTGAAATATAAAGGTACTATAATCTTGAGCGAATTTCATATTTTTTGACACATCTCGTATAAAATTAATGAAAGTTGATATATTATGGTTGTGTCTTAAATTTTAGACCATGCAGAGCTTTTTATAAAGAATAACTTTTTTTCGTAAAACGAATAATAAGAGAATTATCATATTTGTAATAATTAAAAACGATGTTGGGTAGGTATCCATAAATTTGAGAAAAAATTTTTTTTTTCAATTAGAAGCATGTGATTGCATATTTGATCTTAGTTTTTAATTCCAAACAACTTTTTATCATAAGAATTTTCGATATTGAGAGAAATAAAGGTACTTTATCCTTGACCGAAATTCATATTTTTTGACATACCTCGTATAATATTGGGAAAATTTAATATCTGATAATTGAATTTTAGGTTTTGGAGCATGCAGAACTTTTTATAGAGAATAACTTTTTTTCGTAAAATTAATAATAAAAAAGATTCCCATATGTTTCCAACTTAAATAGACACGCTGTAGATTCTTGCTTTTGTGTCTTGTCTTAGATGTTTGTTCTTCCAGATTGTGTCATTAAGAGATCCCGCCGATTTACTTGCTTTTAAGCTTTGTTGTCGTACTTCTTCTTCAACATCTCCGTAACTAGTTATATCTATTCCCAGATATCTAAACCTTGCTTCCTGCTTTATTATTTTCCCATCAATTTCGATTTTACATCGTAGTGGGTATTTAGATGTTGTCATACATTTGGTTTTTTCTGCTGATATTATCATATTGAATTCCTTGGCTGTTGTATTGAAGATGTGTGTTAATCTTTGGAGATCGTCTTCTGTCTCTGCGATTAATGCGGGGTCGTCTGTATAACATAATATTTGGATTTCTTTGTTCCGCATTCTGTAACCATGACCTTTACGTACTGCTTCTATTATTTCGTCCATTATTATTTTAAAGAGCAGTGGGCTTAACGAGTCGCCTTGTCTGACTCCGCTTTGTACTGGTAAAAACTGTGTTAGTTTTCAATTTATCTTTGCCTGTATTCGATTATGGAAGTAGATAATTTCGATGTTTTGTATAATATTGATTGGTATGTTTCTTCTATACAGTAGGTGTAAGACGTCTTCGACTTGGATGCGATCGAAAGCCTTTGTCAGGTCTATAAAACATAGATATGCTGGTTTATTGTACTCGATGGCCCTTTCTGTGATTTGTCTTAGTACAAATACGGCGTCTACGCAGGATCTTCCGGATCTGAATCCTTGTTGTTCATCTGATAAAATTGTTAGTTTATTCATTTTGTTGGTTAGGACTTTGTGGTTAGCTTAAGTGCGGTGTTCAGTAGATTTGTACCTCTATAATTGTTGGAGTCTTTATCTCCTTTCTTGAGCATTGGTATCATTATGCTGTTTCTCCATGCGTCTGGTATCTTGCAGTGCAATATTAGTTTTTGTATATATTTTTTAATTCAATTTAGAAATTACTTGGTTCATATTTTCATTAGTTGAGTAATTTACTTTCGTACTTCTTACGCTGTATAGTAGAGGGGACCATTGGCCGTCAAGTGTCTAGTGATAATCAAATACAGTCTCAAATTCGTGAGATATATTCGTCAAAAAATTATGAGTACATATAATTGATAAAGGAAGTGAAAAAAAAAATAATAATATAATTAATCTATCAGCCGACAACAATATCGAAGAAGAGGTAAAAGACCAAATAATTAAAGCCAGTAGAACGGCCGGATGCCTAAACGACACAATTTGGAAAAACAAACACCTAAGATTGGAAACAAAGGCCCGAATATATAAGTCAGTTATTAGGCCAGTTTTGACTTACACGGCCGAAACAAGACCAGATACAAGCAAAACACGAAGACATCTGGAGACGAATATGACAATGTGGGATAGACAATATAAATACCTGAGTAAAGAACAGAAAAGAAGAGTGGAATGAACACATAAGCAGGATGTCTGAATCAATGATAGTAAGAATAGCCAGGGGCAAGTCACCGTTAGGCAGAAGAAGTATAGGACGCCCAAGGAAAAGATGGAATAATGGAGCAGAATGAAAGGCACCGTTGAAGAAAAACAGGCAGTACTGTCTATATAACAGAAGAAGAAGAAATATATATCAGTGTGTAAGAAGTAATTTATTTCTTTAGCTGAGCGCTTTCGACAAAACGTCATCATCCGAGCTAATGCTACAATAAAAAAGGAATCTTGTCAGAAAAAGAAGTACAAAACTCTTGTTTTATATTTACGTCAATTAGAAAAAAGTACCATTACTTGAGGTATATGCGAGAGCATCTTGACAATATTAATCTGCATTACAATGTGTAATCATTTATGCTATTGAGTTGTTTTGTTCTCCGTACAACCTCCAAACAGAAAAAACGGCCACATAAATAAACGTTACAAACACATAAAAAACTTTGTTTATGGTGTGGGTATATCACCCAACCATTTTGGCCTAGGGGAGACAATTGATTGACAAAGTTGGATATTCAAATTTGCAACGTCAACACGAAACAGATGAAACATTTGAATATCCAACTTTGTCAGTCAGTTGTCTCTCCTAGGCCAAAATGGTTGAGTGATACACCCACACCATGAAAAAAGTTTTTTATATGTTGTACCGTTTATGTGTCCGTTTTTTTTTTGTTTTTTCTGTTTGGGGGTTGTACGGAGGATAAAACAACTCAGTAACATACATGATTACAGATTGTAATGCAGATTAATATTGTCAAGATGCTCACGCATATGCCTCAAGTAGTGGTACTTTTTTCTAATTGACGTAAGAATAAAAAACAAGAGTTTTGTACTTCTTTTTCTGACAAGATTCCCTTTTTATTGTAGCATTAGCTCGGATGATGACGTTTATGTCGAAAGCGCTCAGCTAAAGAAATAAATTACTTCTTACACACTTTGATATTACTATTTTTTCACTTCCTTTATTCATTAGTGATGTTGAAAAAGTAACTATTCGTTACAAAGTACTCGTTACTTACGCATACCGAAAGTAACGATTACTATACAGAGAGGCAAATCGTTACTTTGATTACTCTGAGTACTTCGTTACTTCGTACCAATCGTATCATAGCGAGTACCTATTTTGATTTTGAGTATTGTATCTACTCGGTTGATATCGGAGTCGGACCGGTATTCCACGAGTGTCCGGTATCAGTACAGTTAACTAAAATTTTATCTATGAAGGGCGAAGGCTATGAAGAGTTTTACAAAATTACAGGGCGCTGAGAAGTAGCTGAAACAGAGGAAGGTATATCATTTAACAAATCATGCACCCAGAAACAGATGTCTATACGATTTTTCGAGGTAGATAATTCACAGAATTTCACAGATGTTAGTTCTTTTGAAAATAAAAATGCAACACATTAGATTTTAATAATAAATACACACTATTTTTATCAGGCCTAGAAAAAAATAGCTTAGATTGACTAGAAAATATGTAGAAATGATAATATTTCTAGACTATGATCATCAACTTTAATTTTACATGTAGGTATGGCATTGTTTTTACTAGACCAGGGTATTTAACACTTAAAACACAGGAATAAATCTATTTTTAAATATAGTAGGTACATAGAGACTTACAACTTTTTGCATTGTATTTAGGATTAGGATGACGTCTGGAAAAAAGTCTACAATTAAAAAATAGGTGGAAATGAATTATTACATTTTAAAGTGTATAAAACGCATCGAAAAATGCATAAACATGTTAAAATCAGTATATTACTGGCCAGATTTTCTTATTTCGGGGTATTTGGGGTCACTGAACACGAATTTGCAATCAGAACCGACCTCCGAAGCATCTAGGGTTTCGGGGGTTTGTTTTTGGCACTTAATTGATGCAAACAGATTATTCGAGATTACTGATATTGTGAAGCAGCAATGACAGAACAATTACATATCATTTAATTTCTAACCATTTAATAGATCGGTGAAGGTCGTTATATCGGATCTTATATTTATGCGAAATATTGAGAAATGCGATTCTCGATATGATTACCGGTACTCAAATACCTACAAAAGTAACAAAAGTAATCAAAGTAACGAATACTTTATGATTACTTTATATAAAAGTAACGATTTGTAACGAATACTCGAAAGTAACTATAATCAACATCACTATTATTCATTCAAGTGTGTACAAATTTATCAGTCTTTCAACTACACATATATAATTAATCTTATGTGGTCATTATCTACTTTTGAGGAAGGATATACACATATAATACAGGTTAAAGTTGTTAGAATAAAAGTAGTCAATGGAGTCGTAAAAAAAATTATGTGTAACCACAAACAGATTGTTTATTTTACAACAACGTTAAGACACGGAACATTTAACATTTTAAAGTTTCTTTGTAAAGTAAGCCAAGAAATAACTTTTTTAAATAGCTACTTTAAAAGCTTTTATATTACAACCTTGCATTTATGTTCGTACGTAAGACCAAAATACTAGGAATTTTTAAAACATTTTTATTATTTCTATTGTGTAAAGCTAATTTTTCCATTGTTTAAAACTTTTTCAATAACATCGCCGCGCTGGGATTAAAATTTTGAAATTATGTTTCAATATTCGTGTTCTTGTTCATTTTTCGCACATTTACAAAATAATAGCTATTTCCACCTACCTCTACCGAAAGTATACTTTTCCGGACCTGATTGTAGGGAGCAAAGTTGTACTTTTCCTCCCTAGGGAGGAAAATATTTTTCCTCCCTAGGAAGGAAAAGTAAAAGTGACGTCATGGTATTTCATTCATGAAATATAACTTATTGACGCCCTGTACAATATCTATTTTCTATTACGTAAGTATCTATACATTTTAACGTTTATTTAAAAACACTCTGTATTTTGCAGAATGGTAAAAAACAGTAAATTGTTATGCTGATTTAACAATGTTTACATTAATAATTTGACTTATATTTGACAGTTGACAGTTATATTGTACCTACTTGTTAGTTTTAGTTCTAATAAATTTTGTTGGTTAGTTACATAAATAAATTAAGTAAAAATGAAAACATGACTTGTTATTTGAGGAAGGTGGAAAAGCCATATGTATAACATGGGAGTAAAGTGCCTTTTCCTCCCTTGAATGATTACTGCCCGGGTCCGCTACGAGTCGGGCAGTAAACTTCATTCTCGGGAGGAAAAGTAGCACTTTCCTCCCTTGTTATACAAATAGCTATTTGTATAACAAGGGAGGAAAGTGCTACTTTTCCTCCTAAATAGCTAAATAGCTATTTAGCTATTTGTATAACAAGGGAGGAAAGTGCTACTTTTCCTCCCGAGAATGAAGTTTACTGCCCGACGCGTAGCGGAGAGCAGTAATCATTCAAGGGAGGAAAAGGCACTTTACTCCCATGTTATACATATGATTTTCCACCTTCCTCAAAAATAACAAGTCATTTTTTCATTTTTAAATGATGTATTTATGTAACTAACAAAATTTATTAGAGAACTAAAACTAACAAGTATGTACATTATAACTGTAATAATAAATATATAATAAATTATATTATTATAACTGTCAACTGTCAAATATAAGTCAATTTTTTAATGTAAACATTGTTAAATCAAAATAACAATTTACTGTTTTTTACCATTCTGCAAAATACAGGGTGTTCTATAAGTAAACGTTAAAATGTGTAGATCCTTACGTAAAAGATAATAGCATATTGTATAGGGCGTCAATAAGTTGTTTCATCAATGACATATCATGACGTCACTTTTACTTTTACTCCCTAGGAAGTAAAAGTAGTTTTACTCCCTAGGGAGGAAAAGTACGACTTTGCTCCCTATAATCAGGTCAGGAAAAATATACTTTCGGTAGAGGTAGGTGGAAAAAAGTTTTTCTATGGCCATTTTTTGCCAAGATAGCTTTTCCAAATTTAAAAATTCATATTAAAACAAATTTTTATATTAGAAATTTTACAAAATAGTTCTGAAATACCATTAAACTTTTGTTAAAAAAACATAAAAACTGTTTTCTCTTACAATATTATAATAAAATAGATATACTTTACATGTAGTCCAGGGCGCATCTGTTTTGAGATGTGACGTTGAGGACGTTGGACGTTGAGAGGTGACTCAAATTTTTTTGCAGAAATTGCTTGAAAATAACTCAAATAATAATATTTGAGTGATCCTCCCACTCAAAATGGTCCGGAACAGTGTTTAAATAATCAAAATGTCAAAATATGAAGGAAAAATTCGATTTTTTTATTGGTTTTTTGATTATAACTTTAAAACTATTCATTTCTGAGAAAAGTTGTACTGACATAAAAGTTGCCTAATTAAATTTCCTACAATATAAAATTGGTTAAAAATTTAAAAAATAGTCACCCTTGTTGCAAAATAGCAATAATTGCGAAAAAACCCATACAAAAACAAGTATTCGCATCTTACGTTTTTCAATCATTTATGCTACACTTAGGACCTTCATATTTTACCCAAAAAAACTTTATGATATAGTAAAACAACACTTTAAATTTCATTAAGATCGGTTTAATAGATTTTGCAAAATAAATTTTGAAATCCAGCTTTCGCAAAAAAAATTCATTTTTTTTTAAATATTGCAGGACTGAAAATAAAGCAGATAGCAAGTTGAATTTTTTTTTGCTTATAGAAGTGTACTGTAACTTTCATTTGCAATTTGCACAATTAAAATCGATTGATTACCACGGCGACAGAAATTTTTTTAAATAAACATTAATTTTTGGTGCTACGCGCAGGACAGCGGTGTTCGATTTCCACCAAGTTGATTTCCACCAAAATTTCTTTCAATCTTTATCTAATATATTATTTTCTTACTCTATATTTTGTTGTATTTTAATATTTTAATTCCACAAAAATAAAACTAATTTTATTACTGTTTGTGAAATATTGTTTAAATAATTGCATATGTTTAAAAGTAATAAACTTTTATTCTCTAATTTAAAATATATGAACAAAGAAAGTTTTTGCTAAAAAAAAGTGTTATTTCAAAGGATAGAGTATTCAATAAACAAATTTATTTATTTATATCAAAATGTAATAAAAATTAAAATGTATCAATCATTATCAAAGGTCATTGGAATGCCCAATCAGAGCAAACTATGCGCTGTCCTGCGCGTAGCACCAATAATTAATGTTTATTTAAAAAAATTCCTGACGCCGTGGTAGTCAATCGATTTTAATTTTGAAAATTGCAAATGAAAGGTACAGTACACTTCTATAGGCAAAAGAAATTTCAACTTGCTATCTGCTTTACTTTCAGTCCTGTAACATTTTGAAAAAATGAATTTTTTTTTGCGAAAGCTGGATTGCAAAATTTATTTTGCAAAATCTATTAAACCGATCTTAATGAAATTTAAAGTGTTGTTTTAATGTATCATAAAGTTTTTCTGGGTGAAATATGAAGGTCCTAAGTGTAGAATAAATGGTTGAAAAACGTAAAATGCGAATACTTGTTTTTGTACGGTTTTTTCGCAAATATTGCTATTTTGCATCAACAGTGACTATTTTTTTAAATTTTTAACCAATTTTATATTATAGGAAATTTAATAACGCAACTTTTATGTCAGTACAACTTTTTTCGGAAATGAATACTTTTAAAGTTATAATCAAAAAACGAAGAAAAATATCGAATTTTTCCTTCATTTTTTGACGTTTTGATTGTTTAAACAATGTTCCGGACCTTTTTGAGAGGGAGGATAACTCAAATATTATTATTTGAATTATTTTCAAGCAATTTCTGCAAAAAAAATTGAGTCACCTCTCAACGTCCAAATGTACCAATATTTTTACAGATGCGCCCTGGTCTAATGTAATTTTATAAGCTTTATAACAGGTAAATACAGTAAAAATTGTGTATATATGTATGTATAAATTTTTATTGTGTATTATTAATTTATACATATAGCACATATTTATACATACATGACCACAAGTGAATAAAAATTAACAGCTATATAGACAATTTTCACTGCACTACCTGTTATAAAGCTTATAAAATTACTTGTAAAATAATATATTGTACTATTTGTTTTGAAATATTTGTTTGAAAACTACTATTTGTTTAAAAAAGTTTTTATGTTTCTTTAACAAATTTTTAATGCTAATTCAGTACTATTTGGTTAATTTTTTATGTAAGAAGTTTATTTTAATACTGTTTTGCGGTTATCTTTTGTCCTAATTTTTATTTACCAAAATAGTAGAGAAAAAAATGTTTATAACAAATTGACGAATATTTATTGTTAAAAGTGTCATTTAAATGTTACTATTTTTATAAGCTACCATAAAATAAAAAAAAACATTAAAATTGGCCCATTATTAACGGAGATATGTATTTCAAACTACTTATTCACCAATTTCGCTACCAGTTATTTGTATGCTACATTTGTTTCGCTACATTATTTTTCAAAATATTCGACAAATGTTTTTACTATACGTATAAATGGTATTGTTAAGTAGTAGGGTTGATAGATGTACTCAAGCACTTTTAAATGTTAATATTAACACATTAACAAATTATGAATTTTTAAATTTGAAAATGGCCCTTGCAGAGACAGCGTGACAAACGAATGGAGGCGCAGATACAATAACGAGCTAGAGTCTCAATTCGGAAAAGAAAATCTAGTCAGATATATAAAGGCTAATAGACTCAGATGGGCAGGGCATGTGATACGAAGTAACGACAATCGCCTTATAAACGATGTGTTCTGGCAAAGGCCAGATGGAAGAAGGTCTGTTGGGCAGCCTAGAAAAAGGTGGAAAGATGCAGTCAAAGAAGATCTAGAGAAAATGGGAGTGCGACAATGGAAATTAGTGGCACAGGACCGACAAACATGGAAGGCAATAGTAAACGCGGCAAAGACTCACGAAGAGTTGTAGCGCCATTGATGATGATAAATTTGAAAAAGCTATCTGGGCAAAAAACGCCTAGAAAAACTTTTTCTTTTGTAAATCGAGGGTTTAGTGTCAAACAACGTTATCTACATTTTTTGTGAAATTGAGATATATCTATAATCGAGTTCACCGTTTTCGACTTCATTTAGTAACAAAAACCTGTATCTCTATCTGAAGCAGATAACAAAATACATTAAACGTTAACTACCAATTGTGAAAAAATTGTTCATGTCAAAAACATCTAAGAGGTGATAACGTTATTTCACAGTGAATTTCGCGATACATCAAAAACAGTTATCGACTGTTAACGTTTATTGACACTAATTTATTAAGCTGTAATTGTAGACAGCGTTATTATTATAATTCGTATTTGTTTGAAAAACGTCATTTTGATACTGGATAGCTAAATACATTTGTTTATTTTCGATGTTGTTCGATTCTTCCAACTGATTACTTATTACATGATTACAATAATCTGATTACTCATTACATTTTTTAATTTTGCCGAAGTTAAAAGAAAACATGTATGTTATTTTCTTATTGCCGGTTACGTACCTATATATTTGTCGTAGTTATTTAATATATTGATTTTGTCAGTGTTTAACAGTAAAATGTCCAGTTGTAGCACAAAACTTTGTATGACACGAAGCACTAGCGGGTCTTGGATCTTCTGAGGTAGCCTCTTGCCTTACAAATACAATAAAAAGTGAAGTTACTGGGAAAGACTTCGCTTTTATGTCTGAAACTTGTTCGGGCCAAAATGGAAATTCAATTGTTTCCGCAATGTTTCTGTTTGCTGTTGAAACACTAAATATTTCAAAAATCGACCAGTTATTTTTTGAGCCCAGACATTCCCAAATTGAATGTGATATGGTCCATGCCCACATCGGAAACGCGAGTAAAGGCTTGGAAATTTATGATCCATCGGGATGGTATATGTACAGTGATTAAAATGGCTTTAAAGAAATCAAAATACGAAGTAGTTGAAATAGATCAGGAAGACATTTTGGATTTTAAAGAACTTCAAATTCAAATGATTCAAAATAAAAAAATTGACATTGAAGGAAATGTTGTCAAATGGTTGAACATAGTTTGGCTAAAATATACATATTATTATAAAATAAGACATTGCACACAGTTATTTCAAATATAATTTTAAATCAGACAACTTTACGAAATTTAAAATACAGAGAAGGCAACTTCGAATATTTTCAATTAACAAACTTGTGCCAAGAACAAAATATGACAAACCGTTAACGATTAATAATAAAAAGTTAAAAGCTTTAGTAGAACTCTGTGAGCAAAAATTTAAGAACAATATCACTTCGTTTACTAGAATCTTCAAGGAAGGGGTGATGATCATAATGAAAATGTTTCAGAAGATGAAGACGTTTAAAGATGGTAACTATTTAGAAATATCATAAGTTTAATATTTGTATGTTATTAGAAAAATAAAGTTTTTTATTTAAATACACTTAGGTATAACATTTTTAATAATACATGGTTAGTGCTGCATTGGATATCCTGATTTTTGATCCTGATTTGAAATTTGAAATTTTGAAAATATCAGCGAATGTAAGTTAAAGTCAAACTGGATATCCTGAAAAAAGGGGAAATATCAGGGAAATTTTCGCAACGTGTTAGGGAAATTACATTTTTACATTTTTACACAGCAGTACTAACCCTGTAGTAAAACTATTATTATCAGGTGCTACGTTAACGGTTACAAAAAATATATATCGGTAATATCAAAAAGCGTTATCAGGTCATTATTAGAAAAAAATTCTATTTTTTTCTCTGTAGAATAACAATAACCTGTAATAATTTTTACAACATGTCAAAGAAACCATAATAATACTATATAAATTTATAGATTTCTATTGTAATGTATTTTGCCTCCGTAATCACAAATTTGTTGGCCGATATTACGTTTGAAAACAGTTTTTCGCATTTTCTGCCACTTAATGTTTTTTTAGTTAACGTTGTTTGATACTAAACCCTCGAAATGTGAAAAATAACCAGGAACATCAATATTGAAACAGCATTTCAAAATTTTTAATCAAAGCGATGTTATTAAAAAAACAAATTTTAAACAAATTACAACAATTTTCAAACGTCATTTTAGAGGAGAGTTTATTGAAAAAAAATTTACATAAAATTTAAAAAATGAGACCTTAAAAAATTGTAAACTCTATCGGCAACAACCGCGTTTTTGCAATTGAAAAAATGGTAATATTTAACAAACAAATTAAATATCTCATAAACTACTAAATATTTTTTAACCAATTTTTTTGCTTTATAATGGTACCACAACACAACTTTTTGTGCAAAACAAAATGTTTTATAGTGCTTCTTTAAAATGTAAATACATAATATTTTTTTGCAAATTTGTTTTTCAATTTTGATTTACAATTATTTAAATAAATTAAGGGTCAAATTTAACTTAGTAAATCTTACATTTGTGAAGGTTAATGGAATTCTGATAAATACAATCAGATATGCAGACGATACAGTTATTTTAAGTGATGATATGAATGGATTACAACACCTTTTAAATGCCATTGACACAGTGGGAAGAGAGTTTGGCCTAAATATAAACTGTTCAAAAACAAAATACATGGTATTTAGCCGTTTGGCCCATCAAGATTCACGTTTATATGTTGATGGTCATATAATTCAAAGAGTACCCAGTTTTAAATATCTTGGTTGCCATATTACTGAACAACTAGATCCAGATAAAGAGATAAAATGTAGAATCGAGATAGCCCGCACGACATTTTTAAAAATGAGGTCATTCTTCTGTAATGATACCTTGCAACTTCAACTTCGAAAGCGCATGATTAAATGCTACATTTGGTCAGTCCTCTTGTATGGTGTCGAAGCATGGACATTAAAAATATCCACCATTAACCGTTTGGAGGCCTTTGAAATGTGGCTGCACAGACGTATTCTGAAAATACCATGGACGGCTATGCTGACAAATGTGGCAGTCCTTAAGAGAGCAAATGCTACCCGCGAGCTGCTTGATAACATCAAATATAGAAAGATGGCCTATTTTGGACACGTAGTAAGGGGAGACCGGTATAATATTCTTCAACTTATTATGATGGGTAAAATCGAAAGACGCAGAGGAATTGGTAGAAAGCAGGCCTCTTGGTTGAAGAATATTCGGGAGTGGACAGGAATAAAGAAAGCAGAACACCTATTTAGAATAGCTCGAGACAGAGACAGTTTCGCCATGTTAATCGCCAACGTCAAGGGGACTTGATAGGGCACGTTAAGAAGAAGAAATCTTACATTTATGCAAAAATGAACCATTTTTCATTATTTAGACTACACAATGATCCCTTCATACGAATCATATACTTTCTTGAAAATATCTTTTGTTCTCACCTAAACTTTGATATAAAACATGTTTCAACCCGTACGGAATTACATTTTGATTTTATTTTATGTTACTGAACTAATATACATACACATACACGTATATTAAAAAAGTAATATTGAATGGAACTAATACGAGCATTATATCACCTGTTACTAAATCCATCAAGGATACATTTATAAGATTGTATTGGATTATTCCGTTTATATTAAATACCTTGCCTTACAGCAAGTTTTTTGCACAGTATTTCGTAGACGTGATTATTGGGTGTGTTTACTGTGTTGATAAACCAAGCGTACCTACCTATATTGGAAATTCCCATGTAAATGATTAGTTTACAATATTTTTAAAAGTTTGAAATTTAATCAGTACATATCCTAACTAAATACATACCTAGTTCCATAAATAATTATACTCCAGGGAAATAAGACAAACATATACGTATACCATGTTCGGGACACTTGACCAGCCAGGTTGCAAATTAATTTTTTGGATAGGTACTATACCGGGGCGGAGGTAAATTCCTCACCAACCAGTAAAAACATATAATCCGACAGGTATTTTCCTCACCAAATTTAAGGGTTTTTAAAAAAGGGTTCAAGGCAGGTTTTGTTCATATTCGATTCAGAGTTGGACTACCATCTCCATATAGCAACTATTTCAGCATCCTTATGCATCATCAGTAGAGTTGTGACTGCATAATACTTCACTGATGATGCATAAGGATGCTGAAATAGTTGCTATATGGAGATGGTAGTCCAACTCTGAATCGAATATGAACAAAACCTGCCTTGAACCCTTTTTTATCTTTTTCATTTTACTCAGTTTTTGGGTATTTAGAAACTGTCTTTCGGTCCTTTTCCTAGACGAAGAGAAGGTAAATGCGTGGCCTAAGTGTCCTCTATTTGCTTTCTCCTATTTTCGTCGTCTCTACGTGATTATATATTGTAAAATCCGGAGATATGGGATGCAGCCAGAAAGCAGTTTATTAACGAAAAGTCTTAGATTTAAAATATCGTTTATTATATTTTTATTTCAATTATTCTAATTGTTTAAAAAGTAGTAATAGTCCTGTTGCCAGGGGGGGTACAACGGCCTCCTGTATTCAGATGGACTTACCCAATTTTTTTTTATGTATTTTGACCTGTAGAACACGAATTTTTTGGGTAACAGTTGATCCGGATGTCGATAAGATTCTTATAAACCAAGAAGTTGAGGAATCACATAACAGCGATTTCTCGCAAAACAAAACATTTTTTTGTATTTTTTGGGCCATTTTAACCAAAAAATGTTCCTACAAATTTTTTCGTAGGATGCATAGTTTTCGAGATAAACGAGGTTGAACTTTCAAAAAATCGAAAAATTGGAATTTTTGAACCCGAAAAACTTTTGATTAAAAAATAAAATAGCAATTCTGCTTACCGCATTTGAAAGTTCAAGTCAAATTATATCGGTTTTAATTATTTGTATTGCCAAAAATGTATTATTTTATTGTTAAAACAAAGCTATAAACACCTAGTGCTTGAGTGATGTTTCAATGCTTTCTCATTTAAAATCGAACGAGTACGTAGAGGAGGTAAAAGTGCAAGCGGGGCTATTTCTAAGTAGCATGCAATAAAACGCATGTATTAGGCACGGGAAACAGTATGTGTTTATAGCTTTTTTTAACAATCAAAAAATAAATTTGTAGCAATACAAATATTCAAAACAGATATAATTTGACTTAAACTTTTAAAGGCGGTAAGCAGAATTGCTATTTTATTTTTTATTCAAACGTTCTTCGGGTTCAAAAATTGCAATTTTTCCATTTTTTGAAAGTTCAACCGCGTTTATCTCGAAAACTGTGCATCCTACGAAAAAACTTGTAGGAACATTTTTTGGTTAGAATGACCCAAAACATACAAAAAAATGTTTTGTTTTGCGAGAAATCGCTGTTATGTAATTCCTCAACTTCTTTGTTTATAACACTCTTATCGACATCCGGATCAACTGTTACCCAAAAAATTCGTGTTCTACGGGTCAAAATACATAAAAAAAACTTGGGTAAGTCCATCTGAATTAAGAAGGCCGTTGTACCCCCCCTGGCGACAGGACTATAAACTTTGTATCTGGGGCTTTTCGTTGTTTTCCTCGTAATTAAGGGTTTGTATTAATCCGGTAGGTATTTTCCTCACCAACTCACTCAGTTAATAAAATAAAAATATAGATTTAATTTAAGAATGTCTATTATGAAAGCATCCCAAATCCGAATAGAAGACATTAATTTCCTTACATTACAATAATAGTTTACATTAATAAGATAGACACTTTACAAAATCCATTCTAATCCATTTCTACGTTTTGCAAAATGCAAACTTTAAATTTTAACATACATATCTACCTGGAATTCTGTAATTTTTTCTAGGAAAATATGGGTATATGGATGGATGCGTATTACAAAACGATAAATTAAAATTCGAATGAAAAGATTCGCAAGCATTCGTAATACGAATAACAGAATAATATAACAGAAGAATTTGCCTCTGTCCACATATATGGGGAGAATATATTATGGCATTTTCGTCTATATGTTTCAACTGAATAATCAACATATCTATCTAAAATTTCATTTTCTGGTTTGCATGACATTAAATCAAATACAAAACAATCTGATACACTTTCTGGTTTTATATGTATTGAGCCACTTGCCTTCTTCAGAATCATTTTTATATTCTGATATTAAGCCAAGAGACCAAGACATTTCTATACCAAACTTGGTGTAGGTGAAATTTACAACCATGTATTTCAGTGTTCAGACACATTTCAATGATTGCATTATGTACAGCCTTTTCAAAATCTACAAATATTTTACTAGCATTAAACTCAATTTTGAGAGCTTTAAAAATTTCTGATTTTAACAAATAAAAAATTTGTTGTAAATTTCTGTTTTTTTCTTTGGCAGTAAACAGTATAATAAAGAAATATAATGCCCATTAATTAGCCCATGAATAGTGAATAATTGCAAATAATATGTGGTACAGTAAGAAAATGTGCCACCCATATACATAATAAAATTCAATGTGGCTAAAAGTCTTATATTTGTCTCACAACTAAATACAATTATTCTACTTTTTATACAGTTTAAAAAGAGAAAATTTTCCCTCTTGGTTGTTTTTTGAGCACACCTCTTCACAAATTCGTGAACCTCATCAGTATTGGAAGGAAGTCGACCAGGCATCATTTTTCGTCGATAATTGCATATACATTTTTTCTTATGTAACTGACAACAATCGTAGTAATTGTTTCAGACAAATTAGCTGCAAGCGCTTGACGTATAATTTTTGCTGGTTTTTTAATAATATTCTCTTCGGCTTTACGTTTACAATAGTTAGAAATAATTTTTCGATCTAACTTTTGATAATCTGGTTCATGATTATGTTGTACGCTACTTCTAGATATTGTAAAAGTTGCACCAATAGTGAAAAATTTCAAAAGTTATTTTATCCTCCAGGACACCTCTTCACTTTTTAAAATTCTCACTTTAATAAAATTTTCAAATACCTACTAGTAAAGGTTTACCGCGATCACTTTCTATTAAACATGCCATTTTTGTCAAAATTACAATTGTGACTAAAAATAAAATACTATAATTAATTCATTAATTATTATAGGTACCTACTGTAATTTAATAGTAGATAAATAATTCAGTTGAATGCCTTTTAGTAAAATCTACCTGAAATAACTGAAATAACCATTTTGGTCTTGGTCAGGAAAATACCTGTGGGATTATGACATATCCTTCTAAAAGCAGGCAAAAGATTATGTTGGTGAGGAAATTACACCCGCCGCTATACCGGGTGTCCACTTATATTTTCCCCCATTTTAACTGCCTATAACTTCTAAACGGTTCAAGATGGAAATATGCGGTTTTCGATGAAATGTTTTATTTTAGTAAAAGTTTTGTCTGAATGGATTGAATTTTTTATATCGCTTTCAAATACGAAATAAAAAATGGCGGATTTTTGAAAAAAACTTTGTTGACTTTTTTTTAATGGAACACCCAGTATATTTTTTTGTAAATTGAAAGAAAGGTCATTCACCTATCCAGCGATATAAAGTTTTTCAAGATCGGTTGTCAAATCACTGAGTAATTAATATTTAAAATGAGGGGTGCAACGTGGATATCACATCCCTAAATAACATAACTGAGCAAAATGATATTATGTTACGTGATTTCCACATTGCATCTCTCATTTTAAAAATTAATTGTTCAGTCATTTGGCAACCGATTTTAAAAAATTTTATATCGCTGGATAGGTAAATGACCGTTTTTTCAAGACACAAAAAAATATACTGGGTGTTTTAATAAAAAAAGTCAACGTTTTTTTTTTTCAAAAATCCGCCATTTTTTATTTAAAAGCGATATAAAAATGGTAATTTACCTAAAAACTTGAAAAAGTGGTCATTTATCTATCCCGCGATATAAAATTTTTTTAAATCGGTTGCCAAATGACAGCAATTAATTTTTAAAATGAGAGATGCAATGTGGAAATCACATAACTTGCTTAGTTATGTTATTTAGGTATGTGATATCCACGTTGAACCTCTCATTTTAAAAATTAATTACTCAGTGATTTGACAACCGATTTTGAAAAACTTTATATCGCTAGATAGGTGAATGACCTTTCTTTCAATTTACAAAAGAATATACTGGGTGTTCCATTAAAAAAAAGTCAACAAAGTTCTTTTAAAAAATCCGCCATTTTTTATTTCGTATTTGAAAGCGATATAAAAAATTCCATCCATTCAGACAAAACTTTTACTAAAATAAAACATTTCAGTGAAAATCGCATATTTCTATCTTGAGCCGTGTAGAAGTTATAGGCAGTTAAAATGGTGGAAAATATAAATGGACACCCGGTATATACCTAATACATTATAAATACAAAAATGGCAGTTTTTTCGTTTAAATCGCTGCAGATAAAAATAGGGTAATTAGATATCCCATTTAGAGTATCCATCTTTTAGTAGATGAGCAAAGGTTTAAAATGGCAATTTTTGAATTTTGATCCGATCATTTGTTGCTTCGGAAATTGCAAAATAAGACTAAAATTTCGAAAATCAAAAATGTGCTATAACTTTTGCGAAAATAAACTTAATACTTTGATATTGCATGAGTTGTAGAGTAACAGTCCATATAATACACAAACAATTTCAAGAGGATTCCTGTATATGATAGGATATTCCTATATATGATAGGATGGGGAATGTATATGATAGACACATTTTTTGCATATATTTCAACATTTGATGCATACATTGTACATTTTCTGTAATTTCTTCATCCATTTCTTAAATCAAAATCACTATTTACACCTATTGCAGTTTTCGTAGTCTTTCCGGTGAAACTAGTCGGAACCGGCAAAAAATTTGAAACTTTATTGTTTATGTATGAAGCATAACGTAAACAATTAACGTAAAAAGTGAAATTATGTATAGTTCATATAATTAACTACAATCTATAAAAGTTTCAAGTTTCTACATTTTAAAAAACAAGAGAATTTAAGCATTTTCTATTAAAATCGTTTTTTTTTATTTAAACAATTAATAAGCATAAAAAAAATGTATTGACTATGTGTGTATTAGTCCCGCGAATGCATATGTCTGCAAATTTTCATTCATTTGCATTGAAGAAAAGGCAGTCAAATTAACGTCTAAAGATTTTACCCAAACGATTGAACTAAAGAAAAGCGTTAAAAATACGGCAAGGTTTTTCCTTAATTGTTTAGCCTCTAGCTTAAACTCCGTATCAATTCTATTCGCTTACAACACATTAATACTTCCAAGAAATAATTTAGTTATTCCCTTTGCTATTATTAATGAAATAGTGAAGTATCAGATAGAGCTCTAACTTGTCTCAGGCACTTCTTGATCGCAGTTAGTTACCTTTGGGGCGTCGGACATTATCGAAGCGAACTATAGAAAAGTCCCTTCATTATTAATAAACCATAGGAAGCTTCCGTTTTAGTGGCCAGTCTACTTAGTTGTTCTAAGTTTGCTAGGTAGACATAAGTTTGTTTGAGAATTTATACAGGATGATGTCGTCATAATCGATATTGCCTTTGTTTTGTATCACTATAGAGATTTACAAACAATGGGGGATTTACAACAAACTAATAAACAATTAAAACATATTGATACGTGGCTTGTCTTTTTAGTTTTGCATATAGCCGCTTAGAAGGCGCCACCACTAAAACTTTCGGACAAAAACGTAACCTCAATCTTTTATTGACATAAACCGAGAATTTCATTGCGATACAAGTCGTGTAAATACAGTGAATTTTTGAAATTAGCAAGTCGGCCGAAAAATGGATCTTAGCCGAGAACATTTTCGAGCAATAATTGTTTACAATTTTCGGAGACGGAGCAGCAGTGTCACGCTGAAATCGTTTCTGTGTTTGGGAATGAAGCATCGCACCAGTCAACTATTTCCCGCTGGTAGTGCGAATTTTAACGTTGTCGCTCCAGTCTTAGGCCCGGTGCAAATTGAACCTAAGCGAGACACAAGCTGCGCCGGAGCGACGGGTGACCCGTGCATTTATTTTTCTAGCGCATCGCATATTGAACACAAGCCAACCCAACCGTTGGTCATCGACGCCGACGTGGCGAATAGAGACGGGCAAAATCAGATTACGTGATAGTTAAACAAAATTCACAAATACTCATTAGTGATATTAGAGCTATGAGAGGAGCAGTATGCGGATCAGATCACCACATGGTCAGGGCGAAAATTGTTTTCCCATATAGATTAAACGAATGGGTCTCACCAAGCCAAGACGAACAGCTTTTAGAAAGAATTGAACTTCCTCAATACAATCTGTCCAGTTTAATTCATGAGAGCACCCGTACACTATTATATAAGACTCGAATGGACTCCAAACTTGACGAAACACTAACAAATACCAAATACATTATATGAGAACATAATATCAAATATTCATCAAACAGCACAGGAGGTCTTAGGAACCAAACAAAATAAAATTAGTAACAAGCTTTGGTGGAATGAAGACGTCGAAAAAGCGGTAACAGAAAAGAAAAGATTATACCATAAATGGTTGAGTACAAAATGTGACGCAGACAAAGACCGATATAATGAAATGAAGAAGAAAACTAGAAAGATAATTATGACCTCCAAAAATGAGACGTGGGACAGAAAATGCAGAGAGATAGAATCCTATATTGGAGGACGACAATGCACTGAGGCGTGGAAGTTTATAAACTCTGTTAAGAAGCCGACTAACGAGAAAGTGATTCTAAATCCCATAAATCCCGAGGATTGGACACATTATTACAAACATCTATTAAATGAGAACAGAGACGAATTTAAAGAAGATATGAATTCATCAAGAATCGAAATTCTGGGAGAGCATATTACCATAGATATCAACAGAGTGCAAAAAGCTATAGCAGGGATGAAGAATGGGAAAGCAAGCGGACCAGAGGGAGTAACTACGGAACTAATAAAGAATGGCTCAGAGAAATTACACAGAATGATCACTGGGATATTTAACGAATACATTAATGGCCATCCAACACCAGATAAATGGAAAACAGCATATATGACTCCAATATATAAAAAAGGTGACAGGAGAAATTGTAAAAACTATAGAGGGATATCGGTCACAAGTTCAATGAGTCGGCTATATGGTCGAATACTACGGGACCTGATAGAGGAAGATTATCAATCGTCTGAAGACGAAGAACAAGGAGGATTTAGAGCAGGTCGTTCATGTACAGATAACATCTTTTGTCTTAAACAAATTATAGAAAAGAAAGTTGTGACAAATAGAGAGTTACATATGACTTTTGTAGATCTTGAGAAGGCATATGACACAGTCCCGCTAAATAAACTATGGGAAGTCCTGGGCACATCAAACATACATCAAACATTGGTTAGTGCTCTCAAAGATCTATATTACGGCTCAAACTCCCAAATGAAATTCGGAAACCTCTTAGCTGAAAAATTTGCAGTTACTAAGGGTCTCAGACAGGGATGTTACATCTCTCCAACTTTGTTTAAGATTTATATCTCTGCAGCTCTGAAACAATGGAAAAGGAAAGTCAAAGGAATGGGTATACAATTGAACGATCAGGATTGTATATATACTTTACAGTTTGCAGATGATCAGGTGGTGATCTCAAATGACAAAGACGACGTGGAATATATGCTTAGAAAACTAATTGAAGAATACCAGAAATGGGGATTAAATATCAATTTAGAAAAGACAAAATACCTCTCAATTGGCGCTGAAGCAGAACAACTCGATATCGAAGACAATCAAAAAATAAATCCATGTGACGAATATAAATACCTGGGCGTCATCTTCGACCGTAGTGGAAAAGAAGAACGAGAAATTGAACATCGAATCATACAAGCCCGAAGAGCTGCATGTCTAAACGGAGTTCTATGGAGTAAAGAAATATCAAAGAAAAGAAAATGGAACATATATGAGACAATGGTTAAAACTAGCCTACTTTATGGAGCCGAGACATGGAGAATAACCGAGAAATATAAGAAAAAGGTCGAAGCCACGGAAATGGATGCCATCAGAAGATCGATGAGAATATCAAGAGCCGAAAGAATAAGGAATGAAGTAATAAAACAACAAATGGGTGTAGAGGGCACTATAGTTGAGGATATTGAAATAAAACAGCTCATATGGTATGGGCATGTGAGCCGAATGGGGGACGAAAGATTGCCTAAAAAAACTATGATGTGGCAACCCCCAGAGAAGAAAAAACGAGGACGACCACCACAGAGCTGGAATCTGGGAGTTAGGAAAGCGATTAGTGCTCGAAATCTAAATGAAGACCTAACTCAGGACAGAATACAGTGGCGTTTGGGAGTCGGACAACGTCGTAAGACGTTATAAAACCGAATATATATATATATATATATATATATATATATATATATATATATATATATATATATATATATATATATATATATATAAAATCAGTGCGGACATGTAACGGTTACTTTTGATACCGGTTCTAAGTGGTACTGAGTACAAATACTGATTACAAAATATGTACTGATGTATCTGATCCTTGTACTGAATTGAGTAGGTAACGTAAAATCGGTATTTCCGTACTTGTAACTAGTAACGTTTTTAAAATATCTTACACGTCCCTAGTGGTCGTAGCGGTATGACTTTCGAAAACATCGAATTTGATCATAAGCGGGTGCATAAAAAGGTATCTTACACTGAGTATTTTATTTCTGCACATAATACCTACATATTTAAAATAATCTCTCCCCTACTGCTGCTCGGTCATAACTCATATTCCTCAATTTGCTGCTCGGATCACAATCATTTACAATTACTGCAGGATCGCAATCATTTACAATTACTGCAGGTCATAATTCATAATCCCTCCGCTACTGATCGGTCATTAAAAATAACACTATCTGCATATTTCGTTTTTATTTTTTAAGCATAAACAAAAATGATGTAATAAACAAAAATGCAATATGCCGAAAAGTTGAATTTGAGGGTAATACGATATTTTTATCGATCACGGTTTTAAGTAACATGAATCAGTTTTCACCTTATTTTTCTAATAATGTGATTTTGTAAAGGCATAACTTTGATTATTAATTTCGTATCGCCGCTTATTTAGTCTACCAAAAGTTATGAGAATTTAATGACAAAGACAACGCAGTTTTCACTTGGGGTGTTTACTATGCTAATACTTTTATTTATCATAATAAATTGTACTTAGATACCATCCGTATCAATTTTAGATACTTCCATCTCGCAAACAAAAACACGTAAAAATAAACCATCTGGGGTTGAGTCACGCGTCCCACGGCCCAAGAAAACTGTACGCCGATGACAAACGTTCCCAAGCGAGACCTGCGAACTCATGAACTGATAGTAAGATGCGCAATACTGTCTACGCAGTTCGCCCACGCAGGTTGTGTCTCGCTTAGGTTCAATTTGCGCCGGGACTTAAAACCACGCATTAAAACATTAATGCGGTTCGTCAGTTAATTAAGGATGAACGCCTTGTAACATACCGGGAGATAGAGGCATCATTGGGCATTTCAAAAACCTCTATCCAAAAGATCCTGCATGAAGAACTGGGTGTTAGGAAGTTGGTTTGCTTGGATCCCTCATTTGCTTACAGAAGAGCAAAAAGCGGCTCGCGCCAATTGGTGTCGTAAAGCATTGGAACGGTTCAACAAAGAAAGCTCAAAAAACGTTTACAGTATTGTTAGTGGCGATGAATCTTGGAAGATGGGGAAAAACCAACAAAAGTGATTCGTCCTCGAAGTGTGTCAAAGAAAATGTTCGCAACTTTTGTGTCAAAATCTGGTCATGTGGCAACAATTGCTCTAGCTAGAAGATCGAAGAACGGTTACTTCTGATTGGTATATAACTCCGACAAAGCAACACACAACGGCGAATCATTCTACATCATGACAATGCAAGTGCTCACACTGGCCAAAAGACAATAGAGTTTTTTTAGCTTCAAAACATCGAATTGTTATACCATCCACCGTATAGCCCCGACCTAAGTCCCAACGACTTCTTCACGTTCCCAGTTCCCAAAGATTAAGAATTCAATGCGTGGGCGGCGATTCCAGTCGTCAGAAGAAGCCATCGATGCCTTTAAAACAGCCATTTTGCAGGTGTCAGCTGAAGACTGAAATAACTGTTTTGCCAATTGGTTTGAATGTATATAAAAGTGTATCGATCTAGGTGGGACATATTTTGAGAAACAATAAAGTACTTTAAGTCTATATTTTTTTGTTTTTATGGCTATATGCAAAGCTAAAAAGACAACCTATCGTATAGTAAATAGTACAAACCAAATCCTTTTTTCAGTGCGTCACTAATTTTGACGTCATAATATGAGGCCCCTAGGAACACAAGGGGTGTAAGTGACAAATTTCAGGAAATTGGGTTAAATACAAAAATGGACTCCCAAACACATAAAAAACATGGTGCACTAGGGATGTAAGTGAGCAGTCTATCGGTGCCAACATATACAGGGTGTCCCAGACTAATTTAGCCACGCTATATCTCTTAAACTAATAGAGATTTTCGAATGGGACAAAAAGTGGTCTATTCTACTTGTAATACACTTTAATATGGCGTGTAGAAAAAAATCATCCCCTAAATATTCATCCCTTAGTTACAACCCCTAACTAATCATTTTAAGAATGTGGCGAATCATTGCATCACATTTTAGTTAAATGTGACAGTTGCCAAAAGGCTAATTAGCCAAATATGAAAAGGTTATTGCAATTTAAAGTATATTTAATTGCATATTTATGCAATTATATATTAAGTAATTATATATAATAATTTTAATATTAATTAGTCTTTGTTGTTTTTCGGTGTATCTTGGCATATTTAAAATATTTTAATGAAAAAATAAACAAATATAAAATGAAATTTTCACTATACAATGTCAGAAAATACTAACCTAGAATGAAAATCGTCATTTTATCCGTTGGCATTGTGCAAGTACTGTCACGATTGAGTACTTTTGGGTCAAATTATCTTTATTCGCATCATTGATTGGTTATCGATTTAGCGACAGAGACGCACGATATGGAGAGACGCTCGGCGGTTTAAGGGAACTTTCACATGACAAGCGCTTAATGCGTGTTAAGCACTTGTCATATTAACGTGCTCTTAAAGTAGAGTGGACGCGCGTATTTAACAATTAAAAACAACGGTCTATATTGTCAGAGTCTGGATATTGAATGTTTAAACTTCGATTTAGAAACATGGCACCCTCAAAAATAATAATGTACATATATGAGTTTTCAAACCTCGAAAATGCGTATTTTCGCATTTTTCAGATATTGCATCGCTTGTAACTCGAAAACTATCAACTTTTGAGAAAAATGAAAGCGAGACATTTTCTAAAAATTAATATGCATTTTCAGTTTCGTTGCAATACGAAACCACAGCCGTATTATATTTTAGTTCAATCAGAGAGTGCAGCAAGCACCTCTACCGGTTTCGAAACTTATTAGTCTCTCATCAGGAGGCACATATGCTGCTCTCTCTGGCCCAACCAGGACAAACCCCGGCGTGCAGTCACGGATTGCAACAAACGAAATGGCAGGGATGCCCTAGCGGCAACTGATAGCAAAAAACTAAGTTTTCAATCTAATAGCACATAAAACACCATCCAAAAACAGTAGAGGTGCTTGCTGCACTCTCTGATTGAACTGGATTAATGATGCGACTGTAGTTTCGTGTTGCAACGAAATTGAAAATGGTTATTCATTTTTGATTTACATGTTTCCTCTGATTGGAGTACGAAGGGAACCATTCTCGTTGGAACTTTACCGCGCTGAGCAGATGGAACGTGAATTATAAATTGTAAAATTCCCTCATCTTCCTTAGTCTCAGCATCCGTTAAGTCTTGCAAATTGTAGAAGCCTCGGAGGTGTTACCAGAGAAGGTTCCCATTGTTTTCAGTCTGGCAGGATGTAGAATAACATTTTTGGATGTTGTTTTATGTGCTATTAGATTGAAAACTTAGTTTTTTGAAATTAAACATGTTTATTCATATTTAATTTACATTTTTACTCCAATCGAAGTACGGGGGATCCATTTTCGTTGGAACTTTACCGCGATGAGCAGATGAGACGTGAATTATAAATTGTAAAATTCGCTCATCTTCTTTAGACTCAGCATCCGTTAGAGGAAAGTCGCCAATTATGGAATACCATTTTGTTTTGGGGATATAAAATAATACCTTTATAGAAATGAAAACAATTTAATGTTATGACACATCAGTCATACATTTTTATGTAGTAATTAATAGCCTTCTATTAAATATCTTAATTAACAAAAAAAATCAAAAAAACAAAATCCCAAATGAGTAACCAAATATGGAATAGTTACCCATATATGCAATATAGGCATAAACCAACGTATCAATATAGACATAAACATCTGAGATCAAATAAAATTAAATAAGAAAATTGTGAAAAATGAAAGAAGTAGCTTAATTCACTTGCAGACATCACAGAACCATGTATGAAACTCTGGACCAGCACAATCATAATGAGCCCACTTACACTGAATCCACTATTCCATAATTAGGCACCAACGACTGTCCATATTTGGATTTGTACATTAGTTCAAACTAAACTTACGTGCATAGAAATCGGCCCACCTAAAAATTTGGTCATTTTGGAAGTCTCGTATTTCCTAAAACTGTAGGCCGATTTAAGTGATTTTTTTAATATGTTATAGCCTTATTCTTCAACAATATCGCTGTAATAATATTATTGTTAAACAGGTAAGTGTTATTTTATACCGGGTGTAACAATGATACTGTGTTTTTTCCTCAAAGTTCGGAACACCCTGTGGAATATTCTAGCGTATATAAAATATTGAAATTAAAACTCAACTGTAGCCTTAGGCTTTCTTAACATTCTGCTTTTTGATTCATTCGCTTATGTTGGATAATAAAAAAGTTAGGTAGTTTAACAACTAGCAACGTTCTTCATCAATACAGGGTGTTTCTAAATAAGTGCGACAAACTTTAAGGGGTAATTCTGCATGAAAAAATAATGACCGTTAGGTTTATAATCATATGTTCGTATATGCTTCGTTTCAGAAATACGGGATGTTGAATTTGTTCGTACAATTTGACGATTTATTTATTGCTCTAAAACCGCATGAGATATACAAATGAAATTGGGTAGGTTTTAAAAGGTAATTATTGCGCATTTTTTGGGATACATTTAAGAATTTTATATTCACCATTGGCGTGCATACGGGTAATATGACCGGGTAATATGGCCCGTATGCACGCCAATGGTGAATATAAAATTCTAAATTTTATGTAAAATATGCGCAATAACTACCTCTTAAAACCCACCAAATTTCATTTGCATATCTCAACCGGTTTTAGAGTAGTAAATAAATCGTCTGTTTGTGAAAAAAAATCAACATCCCGTATCTCGAAAACGAAGCATTTGCGACATATGTTTATAAATGAAACGGTCATTATTTTTCATGCAGAATTTCCCCTGAAAGTTTGTCGCACTTATTTAGAAACACCCTATATTGATGAAGAACATTGCTAGTTGTTAAAATGCCTAACTTTTTTATTATCCAACATAAGCGAATGAATCAAAAAGCAAAATGTTAAGAAAGCCTAAGGCTACAGTTGAGTTTTAATTTCAATATTTTATATACGCTTAGAATATTCCACAGGGTGTTCCGAACTTTGAGGAAAAACACACTATCATTGTTACACCCGGTGTAAAATAACACGTACCTGTTTAGCAATAATATTATAACAGCGATATTGTTGAAGAATAAGGCTATAACATATTAAAAAATCACTTAAATCGGCTAACAGGTTTAGGAAATACGAGACTTCAAAAATGACCAAATTTTTAGGTGGGCCGATTTCTATGCACGTAAGTTTAGTATCAACATTTTTTCAAGTCGTAATGTTTTAATTAAAGAAGGTCATAAAATATCAAAATGAAGGTACTATTGATATATGCAATAGCATAAACAAGTCTGTATTCATGCATAATAACCAATAATACTCGTTGAAAATATTTACCTTTGAAATTTTCTGCGAGACGATAAAACAAAACGCGCCTGTCAGACACGTATCGTCCGCGCATCTGACACAGAGGTGTAAATACGATAATAAAGAGAGCGACTGAAATAGAGGATGGTCTTGTAGTGCGCTTCCAAATTATATTTTCGGAGAAATCAAGGAATTCCATATTAGGGCACTATTCCATATTTGGTTACTTTGCTCTATGGCTTGCATTATTAGAAGCGTCGGTGGTGTAACCAGAAAATGGTTAAAATAGTTTTAATCTGGTGGTATGTAAAATAATATACCGGGTGTCCACTTATATTTTCCCCCATTTTAACTGCCTATAACTTCTAAACGGCTCAAGATAGAAATATGCGGTTTTCGCTGAAATGTTTTATTTTAGCATAAGTTTTGTCTGAATGGATTGAACTTTTTATATCGCTTTCAAATACGAAAAGAAAAATGGCGGATTTTTGAAAAAAACTTTGTTGACTTTTTTTTAATGGAACACCCAGTATATTTTTTTGTAAATTGAAAGAAAGGTCATTCACCTATCCAGCGATGTAATTTTTTTCAAAATCAGTTGTCAAATCACTGAGCAATTAATTTTTAAAATGAGAGGTGCAATGTGGATATCACATACCTAAATAACATAACTAAGCAAATTGATCTTATGTTAAGTGATTTCCACATTGCATCTCTCATTTTAAAAATTAATTGCTCAATCATTTGACAACCGATTTTAAAAAAATTTATATCGCTGGATAGGTAAATGACCATTTTTTCAAGTTGCAAAAAAAATATACTGGGTGTTTTAATAAAAACAGTCAACAACGTTTTTTTTTTTCAAAAATCCGCCATTTTTTACTTAAAAACGATATAAAAAATGGTCATTTACCTAAAAATTTGAAAAAACGATTATATACGAAATTTTTTTTTTCAAAAATCCGCCATTTTTTACTTAAAAACGATATAAAAAATGGTCATTTACCTAAAAATTTGAAAAAACGATTATATACCTATCCAGCGATATAAATTTTTTTAAAATCGGTTGTTAAATGACTGAGCAATTAATTTTTAAAATGAGAGATGCAATGTGGAAATTACATAACATAATATCAATTTGCTTAGTTATGTTATTTAGGTATGTGATATCCATGTTGCACCTCTCATTTTAAAAATTAATTACTCAGTGATTTGACAACCGATTTTGAAAAACTTTATATCGCTGGATAGGTGAATGACCTTTCTTTCAATTTACAAAAAAATATACTGGGTGTTCCATTAAAAAAAAGTCAATAAAGTTTTTTTCAAAAATCCGCCATTTTTCTTTTCGTATTTGAAAGCGATATAAAAAATTCAATCCATTCAGACAAAACTTTTACTAAAATAAAACATTTCAGCGAAAACCGCATATTTCTATCTTGAGCCGTTTAGAAGTTATAGGCAGTTAAAATGGGGGAAAATATAAGTGGACACCCGGTATTTTAAATTTTATTTTATGTGCTATTAGATTAAGACTTTTTTGAGACCTTTTTTTTGTTTAAAATGACCCAAAAACCCTAAAAAAATATTTCCGGAGCAAAAAAGATGATCTTTTGAATTTGTTTGTTTTTATTATTGTATTATATAGAATGAATCAGTTTTTGCAGTATATCTAGCTAGCTTGAAGTTTTTCTTATTACAGTTTATTTATATGGTATCGGAACTGATAGCAGAACAACAAAAACTTATCAGCACAATGCACTTGTCACTACCGCTCAGTCGCTTCATCACTTATATCAGTTCAGTTCGAAACTCAAGCAAACGGTCGCAAGTGTTTCTGCAATATTATTGTGTAGCTTTATACAAAAGTTGATAGGATTTACATATTATTTTTGGAATGTAAGTAATACTCGTATGTCAGTATATTAGCGATGAGTAGTTTCATGATCATTCTTATACTCATCTGGATAAAACACGAAAACTTTTGTTTTCAGCACTTCCACAAAATTTATTATCACTATTGTCACTACAGCTGTTTTGACAGAACGCCTTTCTCAAGTGATGTATTTTACTAGGTGTCTACACTCAAGTCTCTAAATGAATAGGTTGAGGAGTTGACAGCTGTTTTTTCTAGTTGGTCATTTAGAATTACACTAAGCGACAAAATTAACAAAACACCTTAAAAATGGGACATGTTAGATGTCTCGAATTTCCTAAATATGTTGTCCGATTTGATTGATTTTTTAGTATGTTATAGCCTTAATATTTTAGAAAATCGATGTAGTAATATTGTTGCTAGACAGGTAGACGTCATTCTATACCAGGTGTAACAATCATACTGTGTTTTTTCCTTAAGGTTCGGAACACCCTGTGGAATATTCTAGCATATATACAATATTGAAATTAAAACTCAATTATAGCCTCAGGCTTTCTTAACATTTTGTTTTTTGATTCATTTGCTTAGGTTCTATAATAAAAGAGATATGTACATACTTTTATATTACAAATGACGTATGCTCTTTGGTCTTGGTCAATATCATTCCAAATCTCGAGAGCTACTGTTTCTACCCCTTGTGAGGTTCTAGGAGGTGGCAAACGCTGTAGTAGTCTTCTGCCAATTATTGTCCCACAAATGTTCGATCAGGTTAAGATCTGGACTATGCGATGGCCAATTCAAAGTCCGAAGATTTACTTCTTCTTCTTCTTTCTCGAAACTCTTATGCCCCTCAGGGGCGTCGGAGGTTTTATTCATCCTCTATCCATATCTTCCATTTCTTGCGGTCCTTTGCTAACTCCTAACTCTTTCATTTGTTGATGTGTTTTTCCTTTTTCCTGTCCAATTTCTATAATCTGATCGATCCATCTCTTCCTTGGCCTCCCTTTCCTTCTTTTACCATATCTTTTTGATTCCATCACCTGCGTTGGTAGTCTTCCTTGGTCCATTCTGTTAATGTGTCCATACCATTTTAATTTTCTTTTTTGGATCTTGGTTATTATCGATTCCTGTTTCAGTCTTTGTCTAATATCTTCATTTCTTCTTCTGTCCAATTTCGTTTTTCCTGTTATTTTTCTCAGCTGCATCATCTCGGCTGCGTTTATTGTACTGTCTATTTTTGCATTGTTTACCCATGTCTCACTTGCATATATTTTAAAGTTGGTACAGATATTGCACCTTCAGTTTTATTTCTTTATCTATTTCTTCCTTTCCAAATATTGTTTTATTTAGTGCATAGTAGATCTGATTTGCTTTTTTCGTCCTGTATGAGATTTCTTGATCTAGCTTTCCATCCGTGAACCTTAGGCCATACTTAACCTTAGGCTTGTTTATTAAACTAAGCAGAAAATGAGGATTTATTGATAAAAAGCATGGCAGGTTGTTAATGTACCTAACTTTTTTTTATTATCCAAAATAAGCAAATGAATCAAAAAAGAAAATATGATTGTTACACCCGGTATAAAATGACATTTACCTGTCTAGCAACAATATTACTACATCGATTTTCTGAAATAATAAGGCTATAACATACTAACAAAAACACTCGTATCGGACAACAGGTTTAGGAAATTGAAGACATCTATTATGCCCCATTTTTAAGGTGTTCAGCAGGTGATAGCAAGGCCTTGATTTTAAACTGTCCATTAAAATAATGATTATGATCTAGAAGTTGAAGTGTTTGTTGAAAGCGTGTTGTTGTTTTTCTATTATTGAAATCACTTCTGTGTTCTGCTATGCGTTTGTCTAAGGTTCTGTCAGTTTGTCCGATGTAAGTTTTTGTACAGTCACCACTTGCCAGTTTGTATAAACCACTCTGTAATTGTTTTTTTTTTCTTTTGAATGTAATTGTTCTTAATATATTTGCGTAAGTTGTTGTTTGTTCTGCAAGTTGGTGTTATTCCTTTATTTTTTATGTGTTTGGCTATATTTGTTGATATATTTACTGCATTAATTATGTTATCTTTGAGTTTTACCCAGCTTTAATTATTGTCAATCAGTGTTGCCACGCTTAGATAACTTAAACATGTAAATAATTAAACTATTTACTTCAGCGGTTCTCAATCCGTGGTACATGTACCACTGGTGGTACATTTCATTTTTTGAGGTGGTACACAAAACGCAAAAACAGCCAAAATAAGCACCACTATTATAGTTAATTAGATCGCCTAGTTAGATAAATGTATTTCAGTTAGGTGGTACCAAAAATAATAAAAAGTATTTGGTGGTACATGACACAAAAAGATTGAGAACCGCTGATTTACTTATTAAGATTCCGAGACTGTTTTCTTGTGGCATGTTTGAATATTATGTTTATATGGGATTTCGCTGCAATTGATTGTAATGAAAATTACATTTTAACTAAAATTTTTGACGTTTCGATTTCCACTCTGGAGATCGTTTTTCGAAAAAAGATTATTAAAGAATGGTAAAAAGTATAACAGCCAAAGTTGAAGGGATTATGTCTTTCAAAATTGGCGTTTAACTTACTGGGCCTCGGTGGTGGTTTTTGGCTGAAAAAATCTGAGGGTAGATTTTGTGCCCTCTGTACATCAAATTCTGATTATTTTGTGTGTATTATGGGTTTGTGTATGTGTGTTCGTGTATTGTGCTTGTGTGTTATGTTGCATAGGTATTCTGTATGATGGTGGACGATATGTCTTCAATTTTCTCAATTCGCTATTATTGATATATTCTTGTTGACTCCTTTTAGTATTGGCAACCATTCAACCAGCCTGCTACATTCCGCTGTTAGGTTTGATACGCATTTTTCTTCATTAAGTAGGATGAGAGATGCTTCTTTGATTTTTCTCTCTGCCTGTCAAAAGAGCCAAAGAAATTAATTACCTAGAGGCCAAAATAGATGAAAATGGTCATGAGGAAGGGTAGATAAAGGCAAGAATAGCTAAAGAAAATAAAAAGTATGGAGCTTTACGAATTCTAATGAAATCCAAATACGTATCAATAAAAACAAAAATCAGAATTGATAAGACTGTTATTAGACCTACAGTAACATACGCATGCGAAACATGGGTGCTGAAAAAGTCAGAAACAGATCTTTTAGAAAGATGGAAGAGAAAAATGCAAAGAGCAATATATGGAGGTGCAAAAATAGAAGGCCAGTGGAGAAGACGAATCAATAAAGAATTGGAAGAACTGTACAAAGAGCCAACGATAACGACGACAATCAAAGCACAGAAAATCCGATATTTGGGGCACATCGAAAGAATGGGAAGTGAAAGAATGCCAAAAATGGTACTCTCATTAAGACCAATACCAAAGAGAAGAAAAGTCAGGCCAAGAAAAAGATGGTAGGACATTGTGTACGAAGACCTGAAGAAAAATAACATTGTGAGATGGAAAGAACTAGCATTGGACAGAAGGAGATGGAGGGAGGTGGTGAAGGAGTATATAAAAAGACTGAAGTGAAGTTAAATAGAATTTATATGACTTATTATATAAGAATTATTTATAAAATGTAATCAGAAATGTAAACGTTTTAGCCCGAGGCCTAGAAGGCCTGTTGAGCTTAATAAATAAATCGTCTAGGCGCCAAACAGAAGTCACCGTGCCATTTTCAATCCTGATGGGCAAACTCAATGGTTTCTTATGGAGTTTTGGCTTCTGATGACGAATTTCGAGGGTGGATTTCTATCCGAGTGGTCAAAAAATTGTTATAAACAATTGTTTATAAGGCTCTAGCTCATAAACTAAAAGAGCCAAGAACAAATTTTTCAAAATTTTACTTAATAAAGAACAAAGAAAATGGCGTTTTCTAAACTTAAATCTAACAATTAGAACTCGAGATATTGTAAAATTAGTGCATAATGCAAATTGCAAAATAAGTATTTTTCGAAGCTTTTTCGGTCTTAACTCGGCGTCGACGCATGCAAATGAGCTTTACAAAGTGTCATTTTAAAGCTTAATGTGTACAGTGTAACATTAAGGTATCGGTGAAACATATTATATATAGACTGTCCAGTTTTTTCCGTAGCAAGAAGCAATTTCAATATCCCAACGAACCTAGAGAAAGCACTTGGTGCAAATTGTTCTTTCCAAATATGCTAAATTACTTAAAAGGTTATTAATTTTGCAAATACCTAAAGGTACGTATAAATATGCGCGCCGAACACTTGGCGCCGTGTGTGCGGTACGCGTTCGTGAGGGTTCGTTAGATTAGTACGCGTTAGCACGTGTTTTCAAGTGGCACACAAACGGTGCGCACATTCTCATTAGTTTTGGACCAGATAACAGCGAAACTACAGGGTAACATTCCATGGTGCTTAATGTATGCTGATGATGTCGTGTTAGTAGGAAATAATGAAAAAGACTTAGAACAAAAACTGGAACAGTGGAGACAAGCTCTGGAGGAAAAAGGTTTAAAACTTGGAATGTTCATTTAAAGATGGAGCTACTACAAATAAAATGGTATCTTTGGATGGTGAAATGATTGTGAAAAGCAATAGTTTTAAGTACCTAGGATCGGTATTACAGAGTAATGGAGAAATAGATGGAGATGCATGCAGTAGAATTAGGGCTGGATGGATGAAGTGGAAAGAATCGAGTGGTGTGTTGTGTGACAGAAAAGTTCCAATGAAGCTGAAGGGAAAATTCTATAAAACAGCCATAAGACCGGCTATGATGTACGGAACTGAATGTTGGACAGTGAAAAAGAAAGAGGAACAACGAATGCATGTGGCGGAAATGAGAATGCTTAGATGGATGAGTGGAGTGACAAAGAAGGATAAAATTAGAAATGAGTATATTAGGGGGAGTCTAGGTGTGGCACCAATTGATGCCAAAATGAGAGAGCATAGGTTAAGATGGTTTGGTCATGTTCAACGGCGAGACGCTAATCACCCAATACGAAGAATAGCTGAAGTGCAGATTCCTAGAAGGAGTAGGAGAGGAAGACCAAAGAAGGCCTGGGGGGAGACGATAAAGCAGGACATGTTGGTAAAGGGGATTAACATTGATATGACCCAAGATAGAATTATGTGGAGAAATGCAATTAGGGAAGCCGACCCCGCATAGGGATAAAGCAAAGAGAATGATGATGACACAAACGGTGCGCACACGATCCAACTTCTGTCGGCGCCAAGCGCCAAGAACGCACGGCGTACACACGGCGCGCATATTTATACATACCTTAATTTTTAATATTGTAAAAATTTGCTTCTTGCTAATAACCTTCGGGTTGATGAGAATTTGTAAATAAAAAAAATCTGGGTGATTATGGGAAAACTGAGGTATTTCCCAATAATTCCCTCTTCTCCGCATCAATATGTTACTGTTTAAAATAATATTCTTCTTCTTACAGTGCCTATCCGTTTTGGATGTTGGCGATCATCATGGTTATCTTGACTTTGTTTACCACAGCGCGGAACAGTTCAGTGCTAGTCGTGTTATATCACTTTCGTAAATTTTGAAGCCAGGAAATGCGTCTTCCTCCCGGTCCTTTTTTACCATTTACCTTTCCTTAAAGAATCAGTTCGAGAAGACCGTAGCCGTAACGTTCTTGATTTCTCATTACATGTCCTAGATTTAATTTTTTAGTTTTGGTGGTCACGAGAATTATTTTACACTCTTTCCCCATTCTACGCAGAACTTCCACATTAGTAATTCGGTCAACCCAGGATATACGTCAGATGCGCATATAACACCACATTTCGAAAGCTTCGAACCGATTCATAGAGGCAACAGTTAGTGTCCATTTTTCCATTCCGTAGAGCAGAACTGTGAATATGTAGCATTTTAACAGACGTTATTTGGTATTTTGTTTTTAATATGTCTCGACTGTTGAAAATGGGTCTCATTCTAACGAATGCTGCTTTTGCTTTAATTATTCGCTGTTTAATTTCTGTTGAGTGGTCCCATTGGCTATTTAAATTGTTGCCCAGATATGTATTCTACTCTTTCGATATTCTGTTGGTTGATTGTAAGTTGAGCGTTTAGTATTGTTTTTTACTAATTGTTATAAATTTGGCCTTCTTTATGTTAACAGCTAGTCCTTATCTGTTGCTGACTTCGGTTATGCGATTTGTTAATATCTGTAAATCATTTAGGTTATCGGCAAAAACTATAGTGTCATCTGCATATCTAACGTTATTCAACCATTCACCATTTATTAATACTCCTTTGGCACAACCGTCTAAAGCTTCCTTAAATACCCATTCAGAGTAAATATTGAATAGCAGCGGAGATAAAATACAGCCCTGTCGCACTCCTCGTTCTATTGCAATTTTATCAGTGAACTGATCTTCTGTTTATGGTCTTCTATTTTGAGTTTGGCCGTTTGATTGTAATAAATGTTTCTGATAATTCTCAGACATTTGTTGTCAATTCCAATTTCTTGTTTCTTGAAAATAATTTTAAAGCTGATATTTACATAAATAATTACTAATTGTTTTTTTTTGTTGTAGGTAAATAGAAAATTTACAGCTAAAACCAATCGTAAGTTTATGTTTGAAACTTAAATTTAAATAAATTCTTCCATGAAAATATTTGCTAGTAATGGAGATAAAGCCGAGGCTATTGCTAGACTAAAATTTCGTAATTAATTTTTTTATTGTACAAGTATTGTTAATACATAATGTTAATATTAATAGCTCAATTACAGCTGGTATATTTAGTTTGTTCTAGTTGTCAATGTATTATCATTCTCTTATTTGATTGTGACTATTTTTAAAGTTTTATCTCGTGGCACATTTATGTGTAAGTAGACTATTATCAAAATATTATTATTTTGACTTATAGAATATTACTTATTTTGATTAAATTCAATTTTTGATAATTATTTTAAAAAATGGGGATTTTATAAATGTGTTATATAGTATTTGCAAATGGTTGTATAGTATACAGGGTGTAACAAAAATACAGGTCATAAATTAAAGTGCATATTCTGGGACCAAAAATAGTTCGAATGAACCTAACTTACCTTAGTACAAATATGCACATAAAAAAAGTTACAGCCCTTTGAAGTTACAAAATGAAAATCGATTTTCTCGAATATATCGAAAACTATTAGAGATTTTTTATTGAAAATAGGCATGTGGCATTCTTATGGCAGGAACATCTTAAAGAAAAATTATAGTGAAATTTGTACACCCCCTAAAAATTTTATGGGGTTTTGTTCCCTTAAACCCCCCCCCAACTTTTGTGTACGCGCCAATTAATTTAGTATTGTGGTACCATTAGTTAAATTCAATATTTTCAAAATTTTTTGCCTCCTAGTATTTCTTCGCTAAGGCAGTTTTTATCGAGATGCGGCTTCTTTTTTAATACGTTTACATACAAAATTTATGGGGGGTTTGTGGCTTTAAACCCCCCAAATGTTTGTGTACGTTCCAATTAAACTATTACTGTGGTACCATTAGTTCAACTCAGTCTTTTTTAAACTTTTTTGCCTCTTTGTATTTTTTAGATAAGGCACCTTTTTTTAATATGGTTCAAAATATACCTAAAAATGTAAATCATAAATAAATTTTCATATTATTACCAAGTGCCCATAATCGTACTTAACCATATACAAATATGTGGTGGATTTGACAAATATTCAAAATATCTCGATAAAAACTGATTTTTCGAAAAAGTACTAAGAGGCAAAAAAGTTTTTAAAACATTGTGTTTAACTAATGGTACTATAATAATTAAATTGGAACGTATACAAAAGTTTGGGGGGTTTAAAGGAACAAAATCCCCATAAAATTTTTGAGGGGTTTCCAAATTCCACTATAATTTTTTCTTAAGATACTACTGCCATAATAATGCCACATGTCCATTTTCAATAAAAAAGCTCTAATAGTTTTTGATATATTAGGAAAAATCGATTTTCATTTTGTAACTTCAAAGGGCTGTAACTTTTTTTGGGATATTCCCATCTCGGCTCACTATAATCCTTTAGTCCTTTACGATACCCCAGGTAAATTTTAAAAACCCCCCAGGTCGGCTCGAAGATTAACAAGTAGGTATTAGTATCCAGTATCCCATTAGTAGGTATAATAATAATTTTATCTTTTTAACCCGGCATCTGCCACGTGGCTTTGCAAGGCGCCAACTGCCACGTGGGGTGCTCACAGCACCCCTTAAAAATTTTCTGTGATCTACCTGTTTAAAAAACAAAATAATGCGTTGAGTAACACAAGAATATAAAAAACATGTTTTATTAACTTATTAGCCACTTATATGTTATGAAAGTTAAAAAATAAAATGAAAAAGATGTTATAAGCAAATTAGCAAGTACCAAGCCATAATAAATGAAGTCAAGTAAAATATCTAAAAAATTAAGATTTAGTGAGTATAGAGTCTATATTAATAATTTAAATAAGTTATTTCAATAAAAAATGTAAATTTGACCTGTTTATCAAAAATACAAAAAGAATTTAAAACTTAAAGTGCCAGATGATGACACCCCAATTCGACTTTAGAGCTATAAGTTCAGAATGACACTAAATATCCACTTAAAACACTAACACATCTATGCTATATAATATTATAGAAAGCTACTATGACGCACAGCTCGGTTACCAAACTTGAAATACCAAATATTTGATAAAAATGTGTTATGGGGTGCTGGTAGCACCCCACGTGGCAGGTGCCGGGTTAATAAATTTCTTATTAACATAGAAAAACATCCTACCCTCAATACCCCTTCCTTCAATAGTATACAGAAATTTTGTGTTCTTTGCGAATTTAAGAAACAGGAAACTTGGTTGGAAATGTTGGCCGTGGAATCGATTTCGCTACTGATACATATAGACCAGTAAGGATCTGTTTTTAGGTGGATGTGAGAGGTGGCATTCAGATTTTTGCGGATAAAGTTAGGTGATAACTTCGTTAATAATAATTGATTTATGCTCCTTCTCAAATATGCCCGGAACATTAATAAAAAAAATAAAATTTTTAAAAATTTCAAAAAATTTCGTTTTTTTTTCTTCTTTTTTGCTTATAACTTAAAAACTATTCATTTTAGAACAAAGTCCTATAGGAATAAAACAAAGATAATTAAATTTCTATCAGATGCGATTGGTTAAAAATGTCTTAATTTATCACCCTTGCTTCAAAATAGCAATAAATATAAAATAAGGGGGCAAAACAAGCCTGTCCGTATTCAATGATTTTCCATCACTTGGGTTACACTTGGAACCTTCCTAATTCGCTTAGAACATTTTTGTAATGTGCTAAAACCGTACACCAAATTTCATTAAAATTGACTTACTAGATTTTGCATAATAATTTTTCAATCTAAACTTTTTTTTAAAAATTAAAATTTTTTTAAATCTTGCACAACAAAAACTGGAACATACAAAGATTTGTCAATTTTTTTACATATAAAGAAGTACTCCATCTATCTAATGCACTTTACAGAATTATTGAAATCGGATTATTTAAGCAGCCTCAGCAATGTTTTAAAGTTATAAACAATTTTTTGGCTTATAAACAAATTAGTGCTGTGGCCAGGAGGGGTGCTACGGGCTCCTTTATTTAGATGGACTTACCCAAGTTTTTTATGTATTTTGACCCGTAGAACACCAAGTTTTCGGGTAACAGTTGATCCGGATGTCGATAAAATTGTTATAAACAAAGAACTTGAGGAATTACATAAAATCGATTTTTCGCAAAATAAAACATTTTCTGGTATTTCTTGGGTAATTCTAAGCAAAAAATGTTCTTACAAGTTTTTTCGTAAGATGCATAGTTTTCGAGATAAACGCGGTGGAACTTTCAAAAAATCGAGAAATTGCAATTTTTGAACGCGAATAACGTTTGATTAAAAAATAAAATAGCAATTCTGCTGACAGCATTTGAAAGTTTAAGTCAAATTATACCGGTTTTAATTATTTGCATTGCTAAAAATTAATTTTTTATTATTAAACAAAGCTATTTGTTTATAAGCCAAAAAATTGTTTATAAATTTTAAACATTGCTGGGGCCCCTTAAATAATCCGATTTTAATTCTGTAAAGTGTATTAGATAAATAGAGCACCTCTTTATATGTAAAAAAAATTAGCCAACTTCTAAATGGTCTACTTTTTGTTCAGAAAGATTTTAAAAAATTTGAACTTTTTTAAAAACATTTAGATTGCAAATTTATTATGCAAAATTTATTATGTCGATTTTAATGAAATTTGGTACACGATTTAAGTATGTTACAAAGAATTTCCTAAGCGAATTACTAAGGTTCTAAGTGCCACCAAAGTGGTTAAAAAATATTGAATAACAACAGACTTATTTTGCCCCCTTATTTTGTATTTATTGCTATATTGCAGAAAAGGTAATACCTTAAGACATTTTTTACCAGTCGTATATCATACAAAATTCAATTATCTTTATTTTATTTCTTTACGACTTTGTTACAAAACGAATCGTTTTAAAGTTATAAGCAAAGAAAGCAGAAAACAAATCTATGTTTTTCGAAATTTTTAAATATTTTAATTTTTTTATTAATGTTCCGGGCATATTTGAGAAGGAGCATAAGTCAATTATTATTACTGAAGGTGTCACCTAACTTTATCTGCAAAAATCCGAATGCTACCTCTCACATCAAAAAATAGACGTTTTTTCGCAGATCCTTACTGGTCTAATAGGATAAAGTTTGGTTAGATGTTTGAGACATATTGACTGTTTGGGTATCTGCTACGCCACTGCTCATGTAGTCAAAAGTAAAAAAATTATACCTAATTTAGCTTCTATATATCATGGTAAAGGTTCAGCTTTTTATCCATTTTAAATTAAAAATAGATTGCCGATTGTAAGTCAATCTTCTTTAAACTTTTCTTCTGTATTTTTAACAGTTGAAACAAATAATAGACCTTAACTAATAATGAGTGATTTATACATACATCTAATTCTAGTTTAAGGTACCCTAATGTCACTGTTTTTGCACTATGTTTTACAAAGCACGACGAAATACAGAACGATGTTTTTCGCTCGACACCTCGTAGTGGAATCAATTTATCTTTCAATTAACTACTAGTTCAGTATCCAGACAAATAGAGCATAATTGCATCTTTAAAGCCCAGTATAAGTGAAATGTTAAGTCAAAGAGGAAAATTGTTATTAGTGTGTGAGCGTTATAAATTAAAAGAACAAAAACCAAAATTAGTTAGTGTGAGAGTGTGGAGATGAGTTATTCTATAAATGTATTTTTTCCATTGAGATGTAAAATTATTTAATAGTAACAATTAATATCCCATGAGCCGAGCTGGTATATTTTAAATCGGGAAGTTTTAATCTTTGCGCCGACTTGGGGCATTTTTAAAAGACCTACCTGTTTCTTGGGCCGAGATAGGCACTGCCCCTTTTTTTTATGTGCACATTTGTACTAAGGTAAGTTAGGTTCAATCGAACTATTTTTATTCCCAAAATATGTGAATAAATTTATGACCTGTATTTTTGTTACACCCTGTATAATGGGAGCCTTGTTCAGTATCCAAGTACTAATACAGAGATGAAGAGATATAAATAAAAATGTATACATATGTGCAAGCGATATTGTAAAGTTTTTGACAAGGTCCGACATTACCAAATGCTAGAAATATTGAAAACAGCTGGATTGGACGATAAAGATTTACGAATAATTACAAATATGTACTGGCATCAAATGGAAAGAATTAGTTGAACTGTCGGGAGTTTCCTTAAGATTTTATAAGCTACGATTATGGATTATAAGAATTATGTATATATGGCGCTATAATCGGAAAAACACTATTTATTAGCACCATCTATCAACAATTCTAAAAAATGTTGCGAATAAATATTACTTATTTTTTCATGAGGAATCCAAATCTGCAATAAAACATGGGGATTTCTATTTGATTTTAAAGTTACCCCCCACCCCACTTCCAGGGGGTGGAGTGTAGGGTCGTGTTTGATGTTATTCGATAGGTTCTTGAAAAATATTAAACACGTACTTTTTGGTTTTTGAGTGTATTTCTCGAGATATTTGATCGTTTCTATAATTTACCTATGGTATCACGATAAATCGTTTTTTCCGATTATAGCGCCATCTTTCCACAATTTAAAAAAATGTCTTGAATAAAAGTTGCTTATTTTTACGTAAGCAATCCAAATCTGCAATAATAAATGGAGATTTCCATTTAAGATTGTAAAGTTACCCCACCCCACCTCCAGGGGATGGAGTGAGGGGATCGTGTTTAGTATCATTAGATAGATTTTTGAAAAATATTGAACATATACTTTTCACTTTTTCGCTCCAATCTTCATTTCACGAATTATTCGATCGTCCCAGGCGACGAGTTCCACCCTGGGCACCAGATACCTCGGAGACCATCACTGTCATGAAATTCGTGTTCAGTGACCTCTAGAATCCGCAAGTAAAAAAATTGAACTCATTTCCGTCAACATTTCCCGAGTTCTAAATTATTCATTTTCCATCTCTTCGAGATGCACTTTGAAATTGCATTTTCTCATGCACAAAAAGTTTTGCCGGAGATTAATTTAGTTCACAAAATTGCCTGACACTTTCTCCAATCTAATGCAAAAAGTTGCATGACGATTCATCTTACTGCACAAAATTCCTAGGTTTTTGGCTTTTTAGTGCTTCGTTTCTTCGCCTATATAGTCCAGAGAAATAAGGTTTTTGTCGGGACACTTGAGCAGCCAGGTTGCAAATGGATTTTTTGGGTACTATATACCTAATACATTATAAATACAAAAATGCCCGTCACAGTTCGGACGAGAAACTTAGTTATTAACAAATAAATTTTTGCTCCAATCACCGTTTAGTTATTGGTGGAACCATCTTCCCACATAAAAATATTCACAAGGTAACATGGACTGCCCCTGGTCATACCAGAGAAAACCAAATAGATCACATCGCCATATCAAAAAGATGGAGATCATCTCTTCTTGATGTACGAAATAAAAGAGGAGCAGACATCGCAAGTGACCACCATCTGTTAATTGGTACCATTAAAATTAAAATCAAGATGGCAAAAAACAAAAACAAAATCACAAGAAACACCAACAGACCCACATATAACCTGAACAAATTAAAAACTCTTCCAGGAAAACACATGTTTAGGGAGGAGCTTCAAGTAAAAACAAGAGAACGTGAAGTAAATAGCTGGGAAGATTTGGCAAATGTTCTGACAGAAATAGCTGAAGACAAACTGGGTAAAAAAGAGAAAGATAGAAAGGAATGGATATCAGATGAAACTTGGAATCTTATCGAGGAAAGAAAACAACGAAAAAAAGATATCTTGCAAGCAAGAACTGTAGAAGGAAGAACGAACCGACAACAAGAATATGAAACACTAAATAAAGCAGTTAAAAGGAATGCAAGAAGAGACAAAAGAAGGTGGGCTGAAGAACTGGCAAAACAAGCAGAAACAGCTGCACAACACAACAGGACTAGAGAGCTGTACCAAATTACCAGACGATTAACAAAAAATGGGCCCAACTGTTCGAACATTGTAAGATCCAAGACAGGTGAATTACTTACTACAACGGATGATCAAGTAGAGAGATGGAAAGAGCACTTTCAGGAGATGCTAGGCACGCCCAGGGATAACGCGGATGAAATTGTCGAAAACCCGCAGAATGTAGACTTGCATATATCTTGCGAGTCCCCTTCCAAAATGGAGATAATAACAGCTATCAAATCTCTGAGAAATAACAGGTCCCCGGGAATCGATAACATTGCTGCCGAACTACTTAAAACTGACCCGCATCTAACCGCTGAACTTTTGCTCCCCATAATCCGAGAGGTGTGGGAAACAAACCGCATTCCAGCGGGCTGGAAAAAAGGTAATATTATTAAGCTTCCAAAAAAGGGCAACCTCACACTGTGCAAAAATTGGAGAGGAATAACCTTGCTTACCGTCATAAATAAAATTTTTACGATCATCATACATAAAAGATTAACAAACAAGGTTGAATTTCGAGCGAATCAAGCAGGTTTTAGACCAGAATCTTCCTGCATAGATCACATTAATACAGTGAGGGTAATAATGGAACAATCGGTTGAATGGAACACACCTCTATACATGGTCTTTGTCGATTTCGAACGTGCCTTTGACAGCCTGTCTCATGCTGCTATATGGAAAATTTTAGAGCTAAGAAACATTCCTCATAAAATAATTTCCATTATAAAGTCACTGTACACTGAGGCGACGTGCAGCGTGACACACAATGGGGTCAACAGTGACGAATTTGACGTACTTACTGGAGTCAGACAGGGATGTGTGCTTTCTCCGTTTCTGTTTAACATAGCTCTGGACTATGTTCTCTCCAAACTAGACTTCGACACAAAAGGGATACAATGGACGTTAACCACACGCCTAAGTGATCTGGAATACGCCGACGATATCTGCCTGTTAGGACAAAGATTCCAGGATGTGGCCGACCAATTGGAAACACTATCCACTGAGGCCAATAAAATAGGTTTAAAAATCAATATTGGTAAAACCAAGTCGATGAGAATAAATGCAAGGAACAACACGCTATTTAATATCGACAACAAGCAGATTGAAAATGTGGAGAACTTCACGTACCTTGGAAGTGTCATAACAGAAAGCGGAGGTACAGAAGACGATATTCGTATGAGGATACGAAAAGCTCAACAAGCTTTCAGCATTCTTAACCCTGTTTGGAGGTCTGGAGAATATACTACAAGGACAAAGATCCGAATATTCCAGTCAAATGTTATGTCTGTTCTACTCTATGGATGTGAAACCTGGAAAGTGACAAAATACCTTACAGACAAATTGCAGGTCTTTGTTAACAAATGTCTACGAAGAATTGTTCGTATTTTCTGGCCAAACACCATCAGAAACGAAGATCTGCTACACCTGACCCAACAAAAGAGGGTAGAAAATGAAATAAAATACAGAAAGTGGGGGTGGATAGGTCACACACTCCGAAAAGATAGTTCCAGTATTGCAAAAAATGCCCTAGAGTGGAATCCCCAAGGAAAGAGAAAAAGAGGTCGCCCAGCACAAACTTGGAGAAGATCCATCATGGACGAGATAAGAAGTCAAGGAAAGTCTTGGAATGAGGTGAAGGCCCTAGCGCAAAATAGAACCCGATGGCGCGTTTTCACTGAAGCTCTATGCTCCACTTAGGAGTTCAAGAACATTGTATAAATTAATTTTCGCAAAAGTTATAGCAAATTTTTTATTTTCGAAATTTTAGTTTTATTTTGCTATATACGAAGCAACAAATAATTGGACCGAAATTCAAAAAACGCTATTTTAAACCTTGGCTCACCTACTAAAAAAAAATATTATAAATAAGACATTTAATTATCCTATTTTTACCTGTAGCGATTTAAACGAAAAAACTCTCACTTTTGACCCTTATTTGTTAATAACTAAATTTCTCGTCCAAATTGCGACGGGCATTTTTGTATTTATAATGTATTAGGTACATATGTATATAGTACCCAACAAACCCATTTGCAACCTGGCTGCTCAAGTGTCCCGAACATGGTATATTTTTACCTTATTACCCTGTGTAATATTACAAGATAACGTTTTGCAGTAGTATTCTCCGCTCATCTTAAATTTCGATAAACAAACACTTAATAAATATCGTAGACCTCATTAAGTACCCAATTAGTAACAATGAACTTGGTATTAAAATCAGAACAAAACAATATAACAATGGTAGATTATTGTATATTGTTTGATACTGAAAAGAACCGTTCAGTGTTATCATTAATTGCAAAACAATCAATAAACGAAGTATTCATAACAATTTCCAAACAGCAAAAGATATTTGGTTGGTTGTGCAGTCGATGGTTTACTGCAAATTAGAAACTATTAATCATGTCGTTTTTTTTACAAATACAGGGTGTAACAAAAATGCAGGTCATAACTTAAATCACATATTCTGGGACCAAAAATAGTTCGATTGAACCTAACTTACTTTTGTACAAATGTACACATAAAAAAAAGTTACAGCCCTTTGAAGTTACAAAATGAAAATCGATTTTTCTCAATATATTGAAAACTATTAGAGATTTTATATTGAAAATGGACATGTAGCATTCTTATGGCAGGAATATCTTAAAAAATAACAGTGAAATTTGTACACTCCATAAAAATTGTATGGGGTTTTGTTCCCTTAAACCCCCTCCCCAATTTTTTTTTGTACGTTCCAATTAAATTATTAATGTGGTACCATTAATTAAAAACAACTATTTTGCATCTCAGTATTTTTTCGATAAGCCAGTTTTTATCGAGATGCGGCTTCTTTTTTAATATGTTTACATAAAAATTTTATGGGGGTTTTGTTCCTTTAAACCACCCAAATGTTTGCCTACGTTCCAATTAAACTATTATCTTGGTACCATTAGTTAAACACAGTGTTTTTAAAACTTTTTGCCTCCTAGTATTTTTTCGATAAGCCACCATTTATAAAATATATTTCAAAATACATATACCTAAAAATATAAATTATAAATAAATTTTCAGAATATTAACGGGTTTCTATAATCGTACTTAACCATATATACAAATATGTGGTAAATTCGACAAATATTCAAAATATCTCGATAAACACTGGCTTATCGAAAAAGTTTTAAAAACATTGTGTTTAACTAATGGTACCACAATAATAATTTAATTGGAATGTACACAAAAGTTTGGGGGAGGTTTAAGGGAACGAAACCCATATAAAATATTTATGGGGTGCACAAATTTCACTATAATTTTTTTAATATGTTCCTGCCATAAGAATGCCACATGTTCATTTTCAATAAAAAATCTGGAATAGTTTTCGATATATTGGAAAAAATCGATTTTCATTTTGTAACTTCAAAGGGCTGTAACTTTTTTATGTGCACATTTGTACTAAGGTAAATTAGGTTCACTTGAACTATTTTTGGTCCCAGAATATGTGATTTAATTTAAGACGTGCATTTTTGTTACACCCTGTATAAAGGTAATTAAAAGTAAGATTAAATGTATAGGTACATTAAAATACATGATTATTTGAATACAAAAGGTAGACTCCCCATATCCGCTCCACATTCTATGTATACATTCTAGGTATGGATATAATACACAATTTAGAACAAAAAAGTCCTATAACATTTTTTTTCTATAGTTAACCGTTTCCAAGAAAAAAATTACATTGTTCTCCATATAAGTGAATTTTTATTTTCATAAATTTGAATGACATGGCAACGTAGCCTAGAACTTGCTGTGACTGTGGAAATTTAACCTAATAACCCCTTGTTTATTTACTTTGAGGTGTGATTTTTGGGGTTGTTTACATTGTAGGTACCTACCTGCAAAATTATGGATATGGGTTTGGTTGATATTTACATTATTTTACCTACCAGATGCAACTGACCTACAAACCTACTTTTTTAATCTTCAGATTTTTGAGTTGCGCGTTGTTGCCAAACTTCAATTTGCATATCAAAATGTATTTTCGTTTTTTGATCAAACGGATCAATTTAAAAAAAAAGGTTATAAGACTTTTTTGCTCTACATCAGTGATACTCAACCTGCGGCCCTCTAGCGTTTTTTATGCGGCCCGAAGGCTAACTAAAGGGTCCTGTGATCAAATAATTTGTCAAATTTCACGTGTTTTTCAAATTATTTGATAGTGTGCCGATGTGTTTGGGCGTGAGGCAGACAATTTAATGACTTTAATTTTAAATTACATACCTATATTGAAATTTTTAAGAACTCTGATTAAAAATCAGGATATTATTAACTTTTAATAATAAATTATTAAAGTTAATGAAGAAATATTCATTTTAAAAATAATCAATATTTATTTACTACAAGAGACTTATTTACTACATTTAGGACTCACAAGAAAAATCCAGGTCCGGATTAACAAAAAAAATTAAAAATAATTTTGACCTTGAAACAACACCCTGTATAATAAAATTTTCAAAATTCGTCTGCACAATTAAAAAGAGCGCAAAAAACTAAGTTTAATTTCTCATTAATTGCTACAATCATTTTGAACATATATTATAACTAACTCCACTTTTTAAATTTGAGAAGTCTACCTTTTAAACTTTAATTTAAAATGAAAAATCGTCTGAATTAAAAAAATGAAATATATTTTTGAATAATAAATGCAACATACTTTTCAGTTCTTAAATCATTTTTTAAATTCAGACGATTTTTCATTTTGAATTAAAGTTTTAAAAGTGGACTTCTCAAAACTTTGAAAAGTGGAGTTAGTTGGTTTTGGCAGTAAGCCGACGATATCGAAATTTTTGTTTTGGAAGTTCGAGTTCTTAAAAATTTCGACATAATTTTAAAATTAAAGTCATTGAATTTTTCAAATGTGCAAACGGGTTTTGAAAATTTCAATATACAGGATGATGTTTCAAGGTCACAATGAATTTATAATTTTGTTTAATCCGGACCTGGATTTTTCTTGTGATTAGTAGTTGGGTGGTCTGTGTTATAAATGTGACATATGTGTACCAAATGTCAAAAAAATATACAAGTTGGTTCTAAAGTTATGGGTCCAGAAAGAAATGGGCAAAATCGATAAAACACCCTGTAACTCGGTTATAAAGTAGGTGGAGCAATAAATTTAGTATGTCTACAGTCGCCTCATTTACCTCTAGTCACCATTCAAGTATTTCCGTTTTCCAATGAAACACCCTGTATACTACTTCATCTTGATTGCGGCCCGCAAGCTGTGGCAATAGCTACTATGTGGCCCAGGAAAGAAAAAGGTTGAGTATCGCTGCAAGGGCGCCCATATAAAAATTTTTAGGGGGGGGCCAAACGTGAAGAAGATGTTGCACATTACATTTTGTATATTTCGGATGACAATATATACAGTAGACTCTCTCTATAACGAACACGGATATAACGAGGTTTTGCTTATAACGAGGTACATTAGGTGTCCCATGAAATTCCTATTGAACTATAACGCTCTATAACGAGGCATATTTGATTATAACGAGGAAAATTTAAATCGAAGAATACTTGTCTTTACCTGTTTTTAGCGTTTTAATGGTCATAAATAAATAAATGCCCCAACTACCTGTACATAGAAACGCCCAACATCTGTCTTATTATCGAGGCCAGTGCTGTAATAAACTCGGCCACCTGTAATAAACTTCTGTCTATTTATCGACCGATATTGAATACTATAGGAAATTTACAATTTATGGCGGCGAAGTCTCATATTGTTCACTGTTCAGGTTGACCATCGACACCTAATAAACTACGTAAGAGGCATCAAAACATTTCAATATTATTATTGTTTGAAATAACGAGATCCGCTTATAACGAGATAATTAATCCACCATTTCAGTTCTCGTTATAGAGAGAGTCTACTGTAGTTTAAACCACCTAAAAAACCCAGTTTGAACCCTGTTGTGAGAAATTATTCATACATTTAAACACTAGACCAAGTTTTTAAATGGAAATGTCATGGGTACCACAAAAGTTGCGCCTCTCTTTAAAACCCGTTTGAAAAGAATACAATGCTTGCAAAGCCTTTCCTTCAACTTTGGCGAGCAGACTAACCATGAGTATGTGTCGAACCAAGTTTTTACTTTAAAATCTTAAAAAGGAGCCCCCTTTATTTTTGCAGATTTAGAATCCTTATGAAAAATAAGGCACACATATTCCAAACATTTTTAGAATCGTTGATAGATGGCGCAAATAAATCGCATTTTCCGAATATAGCGCCATCCGTCAACAATTCTAAAAAAGTTCGAATAAATGTTACTTATTTTTTGAGGAGGAAACTCAATCTGCAAGAAAAAACGGGGGTTCCTATTTAAGATTTTAAAGTTAACTCTCACCCCACCTCCAGAGTGTGGAATGAAAAATCCTGTTTGGTGTCATTCTATAGATTTCTGAAAAATATTAAACACGTGTTTTTTAGTTTTTATTTGGAAGTATATTTCTCGAGATATTAGACCGTTTCTATAATTTTGCTATGGTATCACGATATACCGTTTTTTCCGATTATAGCGCTATCTATCCACAATTCGCAAAATGGCTCCAATAAAATTTGCTTATTTTTACAAGGAAAATCCAAATCTGCAACAAAAATTAGGGGTTCCATTTAAGATTTTAAAGTTACCCCCCGCTACACCCAGGGGTTGAAGTGGTGGACTTGTTTAGTGTCATCGCATAGATTTTTGAAAATTATTGAACACGTATTTTTCAGTTTTACGATCCGATGTTTATTTCGCGAATTATTCGACCTTTTCGCTACTTTTGGGACACCCTGTATATAACACTCATTCATCATGAAAGATCACCTGTTTTTCATTTAAATAAAATTGTTCTGTTCATCATAATGCACACTTTAAAAATAATATACTTACTAATAAAATACTTTTGCAAACTAAAATTTGACTATGTTCAATAAATTTTAATAATTATTTTTCAGTATGAATTTATTTCAAAATATAAAATATAATTACTTTATACCAGTTCTCAAAGACAAATGGCTCATTAGTGATTATCGGTCAGAGATCGGATTTCTTGCTGATATGTTTTTTTTTGCAGTATTATAAATGATTCATTTAATTGATAATTTTGGGTGTCGATTACAGTGTATATGTTTCCCACGCCTCTAATCTCTTTCAATGTTTTCGTTAATAGCATACCGTGATTGTGGGAAATGTGTATTATGCACATTCCATATAGACCACTGTCGCAGACACAAATATTTTCTGTTAAACTATTAATAACTACCCAATATGTGAATTTTTTTATTAATAAATATGTTGTTTCCAATTTATCTCTCAAAATTATCCAATAATTTTTTGACAAAAATACGTTTACGTAATATAAATTTAATTTTTGTTCTTTCCCGAAAAGCTAGGGGGGGCCACGGCCCCCCCCTGCCCGTGTGTATGGGCGCCTATGTATCGCTGCTCTACATTGTGCCTTCTACCTATACCTTTAAGGAACGCACTATTTTCGGGGGTTGTATAGTCCATTTACTCACGGTTTTTGCTCCGGGTTTTAAAGAAGCGCTTGGATTAACATCAAATTTATCATACACATAGCTAAAATGTCAAAGAAAAAAAGCGATTTTTTGACTTGTGACACTGTACAGATAAAATAACGAAAAATTTACGAAATATTATTTATCAAAAGTGACTCTTGCAGTAAAGAATATAATATTATTATTATCTGGTTAACATACTTATAATTTTTAATGATGTAACTTTAAATACAAGTAACAACATTAAACAAAAAATATTGGAACAAGAAAGATAACTAAGTGATAAATGTGTCGCTTTTCTTGAGCACAAACGCAGATTGTTTTGAATAAAGTAATCACATATACTGTCTTAACTCGACAAATGACGCTTTATACACATCTTAGATGGAAAAATGCCTTGCACAAGTCGATGTGTGACACTGTTTATGTTCGGTTCACCGTTGATTTTGGTTAATCAATATAATGACTAGTGTAATCTAACGACAAATACTTGAACGATGAACGTAACTCTTTTTGAGATAAAAGTTTGTAGTTTTATTAAATTGTTATTATTAAACGGTGCATTAAAACCGTTTTTATTTTTTTTTTTTTGAGTTGTGACACTATTTGAGTGGAGATGCGTTTTGTTCTATAGTTTTTTCCACTGGCGTCCAAAATCCCGACGGCCAAAACAACCACACGCCAGAATCCCGACAGGCCAAAATCCCGACATGCAACAATCCTCGCATAAGTAAAAATTCCGACCACTACATTTTGAATATTTATTGTTTCCTTTTCAAATGCAATACCAAATCATATTATAGAGTATCGAAATTGAAAAATTATTACTTCTTACTAATAAGTACGGATACTAGTTATTATGTATTTTAAAAGAAAAGATTATTTAAACGCTTCGAGAAAAAACGTTTTTAAAGTTTAGTGTTTTATTTTGAATTAAGAGGACAGCTTGTGTTTGATATTCGGTATTCTAGTAAAAGATGCATATATTAGAAATGATATTCTAACATTAGTTTGAAAAAGTTAAGACACGTAGCTGATTAAACCTAAATTTAAGATGGAAATGCGGTCACTTACCTGGTTTTACCTGTAAATCTAAATTAATCAGTTACCCTTAAAATAACACATTTATAACAAATATAATAAACCAAATATAATATTTTGTAGTTTTGTGATCGGAATATGAGGCTTTAACTAGTTAATAGCAATGTTTTTAAGAGATTAGTCGATAATTATAACATTTAACTGGTTTTCCCTGAACATTTTATTCAGAGCTGTTTGTAGTTATATGGATATTATTTACATAAATGATAGGCAGTTTTATAGAAAAAACAAATTTATTTTGAACGTGTTACAGATACAAGAAAATAATATTACTATGCGTATAGATTAGTCACTGAAAGCAGAATCTGACAAGATGCCATTGGCATCGTAAAATACGATACCACCTGTTATATTCCTCCGGTATCACTCCCGTATCAAATAGCTGTAACAAATCTCTGTTTTTTGCTATGCTAGTTGGCGAAGTTGTATCATAAAGTTGCTTAAGTTTTTATCGACTAACATAAGCATGCTTATGTTAGTTGCTAACTCAGCTTGCTTTTTTCTTGTTGACTGCCGTGCAGTATCAATAAGGAAATGAAGCTTGGTGACGCGTCATAATTGAAATGGATTCTGTTTGTCTCTTCTTTCACGAATCTCATCTTTTTATCTTTAACCACATTATTTTTTCGGCGTTTTGGTCTTTTGTTCGGTTTTTAATTAGAGTGTGTGACAATTTTTTTAAATCATAAAAGTCGTAGTACGTATTTAAAATGTTTACACTTGTATGGTTCTATACATACTTTTTGATCACTGACCTTGACATTTTTAGTTTCCCTTGCATTTTGCAAAAACAGACAAGTAATCTGCCATACCATAGAGAGATCTGATTTCTAGCGGTTTAGATGACTGCTATGTATAGGGTCAACTTCCATACAAGATTGTCCCACTCTAAAAATTTATGTCACGATACTGTCCTCCACAGGTATAAGAAAATACACTTATTTCACTTGCTTACATATTCTGGGACACATTGTGATAAGTAGTTGAGTGTAATGCTTTGTATTTCAGAACTTCCTCGTCTACCGTTAATTTCTGACCAGGCAAAACGGTAAGCTACATTTGGTAATGCGGCTTCATTTACACACAAATTGTTGACCCATAATTTTCGGGAAGAATATATGAATTGTCCAGTTAATCTGGAATCTGTAGTATAGCCTGTAGATCGAAAGTGATTGAAACAAAATTCCGTTGTTGATTAGAGCTTTTCTTATCATTTCGTTTTTCGAGATTCCATACTTCTTTTTTTTTCTGATGTTGTCTGTAACTGTTTTCTAAATCCGGTTTCTTAGTTGGATTAGCCATATCATAATATGATAGAGCTAATAAATATTATTTATTACAAACTAAGCATTGATCTTATTTAGGACAAAAAAGCTTAAATTATAGTCGTTAGAAAATATTCTTCGGTATGTAATTTCGCTAATACCTTCCGGTTTCTTCAGCTGACAATCATTTACATAAAGTTGATACATTTTCCTTATACTCAAATTTTTGTCCAAATACCTACGCTTCGAACTTTGGCGGATATAATGTGGGACCATGGTTAGAAAAGACTCAATATGAGCCTTCACAATTTTGCGTTTTTCATTGCTTGTTTTATCTGGCAGTATAATATGCTTGCCTCTTGCCCGTATCTGCATAACAACATAGAATATCAATGTTTCTTACGACATCTTGCATTAACGACGCTGATATACAAAGTGTCTTACAAAAAAACTTCTCACATACCTGTACCTCTTGACCATTCAAAGAAACATAGTCTATATTATCGATTTTACCAGTCGATATGAATGAGAAATTTTAATAAAATATACATGTAAAATGTATTAAAGACATTTATTACCTTTTTACTGAATATGGCATACAGCAGTAGAAATATATTGTTGTCCGGCAAAATAATATATGTGCGCTTACTTGGTTTTACATGCAACAGAACTTTAATTTTGTAAAAGTAAGTAACGATATATTGTTTTACTTGAAAATGAAAAGTTGGTTATGTGTAACTTATTTGTTTATCACACAAATTATCTGCTGAATGGTAAGTCGTATCATTTACTGGGTTTTACCTGTATGTAGAGCGTAAAAAGCTGAGAATTTTGGTATACTTAACTCAATATTTTAAAATTTGTCATTTACCTGGTTTTCGCAGTATACCGACGATATGAAAGTAAACTTGAATTCGGGATTTGATTATACATATATTATCGGACTATAATATATTGGTAAAAAAATAATTTAATTCATATACCCATGTAAGAAATTTTATTTAGAAAATTAGTTCATATTAAATGGTAAATACTTTTGTTTAGTAACACAAAATAAAAACAGACGCCCATAAACAAAAAAACAAGAAATAAATGTAATTATATGTTAAGAAGAAACTTATCAAACCTGTCGGGATTCTGGCCTGTCGGGATTCTGGCGTGTCGGTATTTTGGCCGTCGGGCTTGTGGCTGTCGGGATTTTGGGGTAGACCCAGATTTTTCACGTCAATACTTTTCGAGTTATTTGCGAGTGAATATGTTCATTTTTCAACCAAAATACACGTTTTTAGACAGTTTTTCGCAAATAACTCAAAAAGTATTTTATCAAAAAAGAATATCCTTAGCAAAGATGTAGCTTATAAAAAGTGAAAGAAATGGTGTCTGTATGATCCGTAGAAGCAGAGTTGTGGCTAATGAAAAGTTGGTTCTTATTCGTCAAATTCTAAATCGAATATTTCAATGTGCAATAACCAAAAAATGAAGCACTTTTGGGGGTAAAACTCATCACAATGAAGTGTTTAAAAAAATCTTTTTTAAGATTTTTAAGAATTTTAATCTTAATCTGCTATTTTTGTTTTTTTTTTAAGTTTATAGCATCAAAAGTAAGCAAGTTACGCTCAAAATAAAGTTTTCCCCTTTTTTGGTAAAAAAAAAACGTGAAAATCACCCACTAATTAGCACTCCAAATGAAATTAATCGTTTCCGCATCACAATTTACTTAACTTATGTATTGTTTTTATGATCTGTAAGTTTCATCGGTTCAAATATTTTTGAAAAAAATTTGGTTTTAAAGTAAAAATTGTTGTTTTAATTTTGAAAAAAAATGCGTTTTTGAAGTTAACTTAAAAATTTAACTTTAAATTTAAAAATAACACCCCCAGGGCAATAGCACACATTAGCACAATATCCCTTTTTTTCTTTGACATGTTAGCTATATGTCTGCCAAATTTCATGTCAATCTAAGCAGTTCTGTAAAATTCGTCTGAGGTTTTGCAATATTTTACCGTCAATGAATGGACTAGTACAAGTCTAAGGGTACCAACATGCCGAAGATACATGGATGAGCGCGGTGTAGGTCGCGATCGTGGTCGAGGTTTACATCCATGACGGGCAGAACATACCGAAGATACCTTCCTTTCAGTGTTCTTTGCGGTTTTCATATAACCAAAACTTGTCGCAACCCTGATTACAACAAGAAATGAATAAGTACACCAGCCGTATCTCCGGCGAATGTCACGTGGTTTAAAAACCACCAATAAACTTTAATTTACCACGCGAGCAGCAGCTCGATCGCGATGTAAAACAAACGATTTTGTTTTGGCATCGACATCGTTGTAAACCGCGATGATAGGTCACGAGGGTGAACGGATGACACAACCTTGGTATGTGCGATCTCATAAGAAAATGAAGGTTTGTTTTGACATCGATGTAGCGACCGCGACGGCGACCTACACCGCGCACATCCATGTATCTTCGGCATGTTTCTACCCTAAGGTCGATGCCGCACTGCAGGAAGTTTGGTAGGATGGTGGATGGTAGATACGTGCCTGTCGACCATCCAGCTACTTATACCACGAATAACAAAACGACGGTAGCCGTAGTGGCTTCCCACTACCCTATCCACCCAAATCAGTCGTGTTTGATATTCCATCCGGGTAGCCTGGCTATGGAGGAAAGCGTAATAAGTGTATAAAAGAAGGGCAATTTGGGACCCAGCAGACCCACTATGTGACGAAACATAGCTTAAAATATCTGTTTTGTTTATTATTTGCAGTTGCCTTTGCAGTTTACCATCCACCTTTAAAATCCACCCTCCAAGCGGCCATCTAGCATCCTGCAGTGCGGCATCGACCTAAGGGTACGGCCACAACGGCGCACGGCACGTCGCACCGCACAACCCACAGCACTGGCACCTAGCCTAGCCTTTGCTCTGCACATTATTGGCCGTATTGACCAACCGTGCACCGCACGTTTATTCTTTTTTTTTTAATCATCTCGTCGTTATCCTTTACATCGCCGTTATATCGGACGTAGCGTTGTTTTAAATTCTAATTTTAAGGTGGTTCATTTGATCATTAGTTCAATACGCACGAAAAATTTACCAATGCGGACGCGCCATAAAAGTTGTATCTCACTTCTCGCCTATCCATCCAGCGCAATAAAATGATCCCGCATACTCAGTTAGGAGTAGAACTAATACAAATAAGTAATCATTTCGTTTAAAAAAGGAAAAGAGAAGAGCCGTCTTATTTTTCAATTCGTTCAGAGAGTACCATAAGACGGCCAAAGATAAGACGGCTCTTGTTTCGTTTTAGAACGAAAGCATTATTTATTTATATTAGTTCTACTCCTAACTGAGTATGCGAGACCATTTTTCGTTGGAATTTTACCGCACTGGACAGGCTAGAAGCGAGATGCAGCTTTTAGATCTCCCTCAGTCTTCTTTGCGCCGACAATTGGTTGGTTTGCAAATTTCAGAAACCACGAAGGTATTGGGGCTAGAATTGGTCCTAATAAAGTTTTATTTTTGATATTATTTTAATTTAATTTTATTAAAAATAAAACTTTCGCTTGTCTTAAGCAGATGTCGCCACGACACACCATGCCATTTCGTTGTAAACCAATACTGGCAACTCGATTTTTAGTTTGTTCAGAGATAATCATATATTATGCACTCTCTGAAGATTACCTAATGAGGTTTGAAACCGGTTAGGGTGCTTATGATACTCTCTGAATGAACTGAAAAATAAGACGGCTGTTGTTTCGTTTTACAACGAAATTATTATTTATTTATCAAATATGTATATTATTTATAATTTTCGTAATGTTTCGTATAAAAGTGTTTATATTATGGTCAGTTTCATACCTTTCCATAAAACTCTCGTTGACGATTTATTGATGTGTAATTAAATGCTACCGCAAAAAGGGTTTTATTTTGGTTGTGCATATGCCTAAGTAAAATTTATTAGTTTTAAAAAGACGAAATTGCGTCATAAAATGAGAAAACAATTACTCCAAAGTTACAGCGCATGTTATTGACCGATAAATTTAATAGTCTTGGATATTAATATTTTGCGTAAAAATATAAAGGGTACATTCCATGTCAAATTACTCAGGCAAAAACTTTTGGATCTCCGATTTTTCTGAAACTTGGTGTATAGCTTCTGGGGTACGTAAAAATAAGATATTTAAGGTCAAAAAGTCTTCTTCTTCTTTTTTTCCTCAAAATGTTATTGTATGCGATTTTACACTGATTTGGTGTTTATTTAAACAAATTTGCATTTTCTATAGTAAAATATCAATGGGAAAAATAATATTTTAATAGAAGTGACTCAAAAATGTCACTATATGTGTAAATTTTATAGTGTAGAAAACGTTATAATACCGTTTTTTTTTTTACATTTTCCTCTATTCCCAAAATAGGTAAGTACATCATAATCGATTTGGCTCAAAATTTGCCCGCAGATAGCCAAAACATAGGACGTTAAGTGGTTAGAAGGATTTGAATTATTTTACAATACAAAAAAAGTTACCTGCAATAATATTAGACTCAAACGTATATTAGTCCAGTCGGGATAGCATTTGACCTTTCATGCCGAGCTGCCCAAAATTTTATTTGTCTAATCTTTAGGGGAGTGAATAGTAGCCTAAATTTAAAATCGCGAATGAATTCCTCCATTACGTTAGCCGCCATCTTGATTTTAAAGGAGAACCGTTTTTGCTCAATATCTCCGCCATTTTTAACTTTTCGACAAAAATGGTAGGAACTGAAATTGTTCCAAATAAATCGTATTTACAATTATTTTAATTTCTTTATAACAATTTTTGTCGTGAGGTTGATATTTTTCGAGTTAATTGTATTTAGACACGTACATTTTTGACTATGATATTGCATGTAACTTTTTTAGTATTGTAAAATAATTCAAATCCTTCCAGCCACTTAAAGTCCTATATTTTGGCTATCTGTGGGCAAATTTTCAGCCAAATCGATTATGATGTATTTTGGGAATGGAGGAAAATGTAAAAAACGGTATTTTAACGTTTTCTACACAATAAAATTTGATCAAAAACTTGTTTTGAATCAAAATAACTTGTTAAAATGCCATATAATGAAATTTTTGAGTCCCTGCTATTAAAATATTATTTTTTCCATTGATACTTTACGATAGAAAATGCAAATTTGTTTAAATAAATACCAAATCACTGTAAAATCGCATAAAATAACATTTTGAGGAAAAAAAGAAGAAGAAGACAATTCGACGTTAAATGTTTTATTTCTACATCTCGCATATGCTATATACCAATTTTCAGACAAATCGGAGATCCAAAAGTTTTTTTGATCCAAAATTGAGTGATTTGAAATGGAATCACCCAACGGGTTTTATCAATCATCATCATCATTCTCTTTGCCTTATCCCTATGCGGGGTCGGCTTCCCTAATTGCATTTCTCCACACAATTCTATCCTGGGTCATATCAATATTAATCCCCTTTACCAACATGTCCTGCCTAATCGTCTCCCCCCACGTCTTCTTTGGTCTTCCTCTCCTACTCCTTCCAGGAATCTGCACTTCAGCTACTCTTCGTATTGGATGATTAACGTCTCGACGTTGAACATGACCAAACCATCTCCACCTATGCTCTCTCATTTTGGCATCAATTGGTGCCACACCTAGACTTCCCCTAATATACTCATTTTTAATTTTATCCTTTCTTGTCACTCCACTCATCCACCTAAGCATTCTCATCTCCGCCACATGCATTCGTTGTTCCTCTTTCTTTTTCACTGCCCAACATTCAGTTCCGTACATCATAGCCGGTCTTATGGCTGTTTTATAGAATTTTCCTTTCAGCTTCATTGGAACTTTTCTGTCACACAACACACCACTCGCTTCCTTCCACTTCATCCATTCAGTCCTAATTCTACTGCTTGCATCTCCATCTATTTCTCCATTACTCCGTAATAATGATCCCAGGTATTTAAAACTATTGCTTTTTACAATCAGTTCACCATCCAATCAGTATACCATTTTATTTGTAGTAACTCCATCTTTAAATGAACATTCCAAATACTCTCTATTTGTCCTACTAAGTTTTAAACCTTTTTCCTCCAGAGCTCGTGTCCACTGTTCCAGTTTTTGTTCTAAGCCTCCTTCACTATTTCCTACTAACACGACATCATCAGCATACATTAAGCACCATGTAATGTTACCCTGTAGTTTCGCTGTTATCTGGTCCAAAACACAGATTCTCTCGAGGAACTCTATCATATGCTTTCTCAAGATCAATGAATACCATATGAGCGTTTGTTTCTTTAATCCTGTATTTTTCCATCAACTGCCTTATAATGAAAATTTCGTCTGTTGTTGATCTGCCCTGCATAAAGCCAAATTGATTCTCGGATATGTCGGTCTGTTCACGTATTCGTCTATCAATTACTTTCTCCCATATTTTCATGGTGTGGCTAAGCGGTTTTATAGTCCTGTAGTTTGTACACTGCTGTATATCTCCCTTGTTTTTGTAGACAGGTACTAGTATACTGCTTCTCCATTCGTCTGGCATTTGTCCAACTTCCATAATGCTATTAAATAAACATGCTAGCCACCTTCTTCCTGTCTCTCCCAATGCTTTCCATACTTCTCCAGGAATATCATCTGGTCCTACCGCTTTTCCTTTCTTTATTTTTTGAAGCGCTTGAGCCACTTCCTCGTTTGTTATTTTGGTGACCATTGCTGCTACTGTCTCCGTTGACTCCACAGGCTGTCTGTCAAATTCTTCATTTAATAAGCTGTCAAAGTACTTTCTCCATCTCTTTTTGACATCCTTTTCGTGAACGGGTTTTATCAATGACTGCTTCTAAAAGGGATCAATGTGCGTTTTACAAACGTATTTCTTCAGTTTGATATGAGTAAGTTTAAAATAATTGCCAGAAAATTATTATAACACAGTTCCAAAAAAGTTCATACTTTTTCGTATTGATGCTGAATTAATTATTGCTAAATGGTATGGTGGATCTTGGTAGCTTTCACATAAACTGCTCGTCAAAAGTTAGGGATATAGAAAATTATGCTCATTTTCATAGTTGATTTTTTCGTAAACATATTAACGGATTCCGCTAATTATTTTTTTATTATTTTAGATTTTTCTTTAGTATTTACACAGTTATGCAAAGGTTTACTCAAACTTCTTTCTTGTACTTATACCGGGTGGAAGAAAAGAAATGTTTTTCTTATGTTAAGTTTGTGACACCCTGTAGGGAGGACGACGTACAAATGTTAGTAGACATCGGAATCGTATTGTAGTCTTATGTTTTGTGAACATTTTGTTTTTTTAATGTCCCTGATACCTTTAGAAACAAAGAAGATAGGTGGTTTTACCCTTTAACATGACATGTGTTTTAACGGAAACAAAACTAAATTAACAATAAAAAGTAACAGTTAACAAAACTTTAAACACAGAAGGACACATAAGGTAAACAGTTCTTATCAACACCTATAAGAGTTATTTGTCGACCAGGTAAGCGGTATGCACAGCGCAACGTAAGAGAGACGAGATTGTTTAATGGAGGCTCTGTGATGTTTTGGGGTGGAATTTCCTTGAGAATTAGTACGGATTTGGTGTCTACTTGGAGGCTCTTTAAGTAGCGAGAGGTACATCACACAGATTTTTTTCTTTAAACACTGTTCCTTTCGCACTGTATGTAGGAAATAATTTCATCTTAGTGGTATGATAAGACATGGCCTCCTCAGGTATGGCATGTCGTCAGTTAAAACACATATTAATGAGTAAAACCGTCTAGTTTCTTTGTTATTAAAGATATCAGAGAAATTAAAAAAATTAAATATTCGCAAAACATCAGACTACAACATAATATCATTGTATACCCACCTTTGTGCCTTTTCCTCCCTACAAGGTGTCTTATACTTTTGTTTCGGCTAAAACACATGTTAAACTATAAAACCGTATAATTTCTTTGTTTCTAAAGATATCAGGGACATTCAAAAAACAAAATGTTCACAAAACATAAGACTGCAATACGATTCTGATGTATACTAACATTTTTGTACCTCGTCCTCCTTACAAGGTGTCTTAAACTGAACATAAGAAAAACATTTCTTTTCTTCCACCCGGTATAAGTACAAAAAAGAAGTTTTAGTAAACCTTTGCACAACTGTGTAAATACTAAAGAAAAATTTAAAATAATAAAAAAAATTAGCGGAATCCGTTAATCTGTTCACGAAAAAATCAAGTATGAAAATGAGCATAATTTTAGGCGATGCATAACTTTTGTAACTATGTTTATATTTAAATTATGCAATATATTAAATAATTTCAATTTTTATGTAAAATATTTAGGGTCACCCAAACATAACTACATTTTTATTATTTTCGGTATTTTCAGTACAGACATATCAAACTTCAACCTATAGGGCTTTTCATCGATTGTCATTTGTTTCGAGCTTCTGTCATATGTTGTATAACCCGTGTATAATATTGATATACACGGATTATACGACATATGACAGAAGCTCGAAACAAATGACTGTGAATGAAAAGCCCTATTTAGGAGTCACATGAACATATTATATCCACCTGTTGTAGTTCTGATTTGCGCATGCGTATCTACGTATCATGTTCAACCGCCGATATGTCTCTACACAAAAATACCGAAAATAGAACAAAAATGTAGTTACGATCGTGTGGCCCTATGCCCCCGACATTATAGTCATTGTATTTTATAGGTTGCAGGTATATTATCCTATATTATCTGTAATTTTGGAATTTAATCACACTAATTTTGTTCTAAAAAGAACAGAGTGTAGTTAATAATAGTAAATAATAAAAACAAAGCTGAAGTGTCAACACCGCAATTGTCAAATAAGTGTTACCAATTTATGCCAAAATGCCACCTTCGCTCGATCGCAGTTAAAGTGTGATCCGGACAAATTAAATGAAACAAGTTATGGTGTATTTTTTTAAGTTTACATTAAGGCCATGGGTACATAATTCGCAAATATTTTACGGCTATCCCTACCTTTTCTGTCTTTACATGGCAAATTACGTGTAGTAAAATTCACACTGGTATGGATATGTAAATATTACTAGAATGTCATTCTACTTGGCAATGTCATAATTAACTTAAAGAGATGGCTTTTGAATGGTCTTGGATAACTGTTATTTGTATAATTGTAAATTATTGATTCAGTTAATAAATGTGATAATTTTTTCACTAATTATGTATTCAGTGATTGTAATAATTTATATGTACAACAAAAACTAATACTCAATCGAGAAAAGAGGAACAGTGATTTTTTTAATAATATATTGTTACTAGGGATCGCTTACAATTTTGAACATCTTTAACAACAAAATACTTGGACCACAGAATATAATATCTTGATGTATTCTCTGCTTGGATCTTCCATAAATAATACACAATAAATAACTTTTTATAAAGTTCACGTTTTAAATCAATTATTTATCAAATACACTATATATCAATATTATTTAATCAACAACTCAAAATATTCCCGATTCATGTCAAATATTTAAAATTGTCACTGATTGTCACCGTCTGACTGACAATATGCTGACAATATTCTATTCGACTGAGTGCGTTGTATGACAAGGATAGATTTGAAAAATATTACCACGGACATTGTGTTCATTTTTTTCGAATCCCGAAAAAAACCAATAAATATTTTTGAAAAATTTAAACGCAGAATGAAAGACTAAATTATTACCGAGGGCCGAAAGTCCCTTAGAATAAATAAAAAGTTTATTTTGAATGAGATATTTGAAATTAAAAATCACACCAAATTTTCTTAGTTTTAGAATAAATAAAAAGTTTATTTTGAATGAGATATTTGAAATTAAAAATCACACCAAATTTTCTTAGTTTTTCACCCCTGTAACTTATTAAAATAAACATTATAGAAGTTGTCAGGGACTTTCGGCCCTCGCTAATAACGTAATCTTTCATTCTGCGTTTAAATTTTTCAAAAATACTTATTAGTTTTCTCAGGATTCGAAAAAAATTAATCCCCATTTGAATAGCATTGCAGCCGAAAATACATACCCATCCCCTTAATAGAAATCTGCAAATATTATTTCTACGCGTACACAGGGTGAGTCATGAGGAACAGTACATACTCCTACCTCGTATAGAGGCTCCTATGGGGAATAACAAATGACCATTAAAAAGTGTCTGCTCCCATTGTTTAATAATATACAGGGCGAGTTTCGCATTTTGACAGAAATTTGTATTCGTCATAATTTTTGAACGGTCAGATCGATGTGTCTCTTATTTTGGTCAATCGTTACACTATTACCACCTAATCAACTGATTTATTCAAACTTGAAAAAAATCAGGTCCGGCTTCAAAAAAATTAGTTCGTTTGGGTCTTAGAAAAAATTTCACCCTGTATACGCTTTATGAAAACTATAATATGAATTTTACAAATTAGACAAATAAGCAATTAAAATGACATATTTATTTTTTTCCCCACACGATTACTTAATTTTTTATAAAAAAATCAAATTTGACTATGAATTAAAAGTTTTGTAAAGTGGACCATAGATTTAAAAAAAAATAACTTTTATTACAAAAATTAATTTTTTTTGAACAAATATTTATTTTATGATACCACCCAATCAACTGATTTATAAAAACTAGAAAAAATCAGGCCAGGATTTAAAAAATTAGTTCGTTTTAGTCTTAGAAAAAATTTCACCCTGTATACGCATTTTGAAAACTCTAATATGAATTTTACAAATTAGACAAACAGGCAATTAAAATTGCATATTTATTTTTCCCCACACGATTACTTAATTTTTTATAAAAAAATCAAATTTGACTATGAATAATTAAAAGTTTGGTAAAGTGAACCATATTTACTAGAAACCAGATTTAAAAAAAAATGAACTTTTATTACACAAATTAATTTTTTTTTAACAAATATTTAATTTATGTTACCATCCAATCAACTGATTTATTCAAACTAGAAAAAATCAGGCCCGGATTTAAAAAATTAGTTCGTTTTGGTCTTAGAAAAAATTTCACCCTGTATACGCTTTCTGAAATGTCTCAAATGAATTTTACAAATTAGACAAATAAGCAATTAAAATGGCATATTTATTTTTTCCCCACACGATTACTTAATTTTTTATTAAAAAATCAAATTTGTCACAATCGGAATTTTAACCTAAAAATGAAAAAAATGAAATCACGGTTTAACTTGCTACAACTTTGTTTAATTTTAATTTTTTTTTTCTGAAATTTTTACAACACATATGTCTTACCATTGTGAAGACTATGAAAATTGTTGTAGACTTTCAGTTTTCTTCTCATAAAAGTTATGAATTTTTTAAAATAAAAGATGCAGATTCGTGAATTGCACAGTTAAATCGCAAAATTTAAGTGAAAAAATTTCAAATTTATCTATTTGATCACGTCTATGTTAAACTATAGAGTCCAAAGAGAAGTATTATGGGTTTTAGATCTAGACGTGGTATAGAAAAAAAAATGGTGAAGCTTTTAATTTTAAGAAAAACTTCGTTTAATTTTTTTTATTTTTATGGTAAAATTCCGATTTTGACAAATTTGATTTAAAAAAAAAATTAAGTATAGTGTGGGAAAAAAATTAATACGCAATTTTAATTGCCTATTTGTCTAATTTCTAAAATTCATACTATACAGGGTGAAATTTTTTCTAAGACTAAAACGAACTAATTTTTTAAATCCGGGCCTGATTTTTTTCTAGTTTTTATAAATCAGTTGATTGGGTGGTATCATAAAATAAAATTTGTTCAAAAAAAATTAATTTTTGTAATAAAAGTTATTTTTTTTTAATCTATGGTCCACTTTTAATTCACAGTCAAATTTGATTTTAAAAAAAAAAATCGTGTGGGGGAAAAATGAATATGTCATTTCAATTGCTTATTTGTCTAATTTGTAAAATTCATATTATAGTTTTCAAAAAGTGTATACAGGGTGAAATTTTTTCTAAGACCCAAACGAACTAATTTTTTTGAAGCCGGACCTGATTTTTTCAAGTTTGAATAAATCAGTTGATTAGGTGGTAATAGTGTAACGATTGACCAAAATAAGAGACACATCGATCTGACCGTTCAAAAATTATGACGAATACAAGTCTGTCAAAATGCGAAACTCGCCCTGTATATTATTAAAAAATGGGAGCAGACACTTTTTAATGGTCATTTGTTATTCCCCATAGGGGCCTCCATACGAGGTAGGAGTATGTACATTTCCTCATGACTCACCCTGTATAATAAAATATGTCTATACTACAAATAAAGATACACTAGAAATAAACAAACCAAGACACGTTGAATGTTCGAGGAGCACTCCCAAATCGTGATTTACAATGTATACGTGGCTTCGTTTGTTTATTTCTAGTGCATCTTTATTGTGATGTTAGTATAGTGGCTGTTATTCCAATGTACTTGACTAAACGATTCTAAAAAGAAACAGACGTACGACTTAAATATTTTGTGTTGGTATCATGTGACGTCACTTTCTATGACGCGGATGACGTGCATCGGGATTTATACTGTACCTGTACCAACTGTACAATACAACATAAAAGTAAATGCGTTGTGTAATAAAAACTGTGATATCAGTAATTTTCAAATGCAGTATAGTAGGCACTTTTCCTCTAATTTCTAATTTATGAGTGATTAAAATGTCAAATACCTTCTTGCTCTTTATTACTTTCATTAGTAAGAATATTATTTCAAACGAGTTTATGTTATGTAGTTACATTTAGGTACCTCTAAAATTTTAATACGTTTACCGAACAGGAAAGATCCCATCATCTTATGATGATAGGTTACATCGAAGGTATGAGAAGTTATGATGATGGTATATAACTCAATTATTTAATACTGTTAATACGTAGGTATCCAAATCGTAATTCAATTTAGACCAGTCTATCTGTAAGAAAAATCATAGATTTTATGTAAAAATCTTATAACAGATAAGTATACTAAGAGCCGGGATAGGTAAAATTTGCCTCATCATTTTAGGCACCGTAAGGGCTGTTTCACATTATAATAATTTTGAACGTGCGAGGGTTTTCTCGTTCGGTAGTTTTGTCGCACTTGTCCTTTTCACACAATAAGAATTGAGTCGCACGAAGATATTTTGCTGTGTTGTTTGCTATATTACTTTTATTTACACTTTGTGGCTGAGGTAGGTACATGAAACGATGTCGGATATTATGTATCATTACGATGTATCATTACAAATGGGTATTTTTTGTTCATACTTTTGTCCTAATGTACTGTAATGCGTATTTAATTCATTTTAGACCAGGGCGCATCTGTAAAAATATTAGTACATTTGGACGTTGAGAGGTGACTCAAATTTTTTTGCAGAAATTGCTTGAAAATAAATCAGATAATATTATTTGAGTTATCCTCCCTCTCAAAAAGGTCCGGAACATTGTTTAAATAATTAAAATATCAAAAAATTAAGGAAAAATTCGATTTTTTTTCTTCGTTTTTTGATTATAACTTTAAAAGTATTCATTTTCGAGAAAAGTTGTACTAACATAAAAGTTGCGTAATTACATGTCCTACAATATAGAATTGGCTAAAAATTTAAAAAATAGTCACCCTTGTTGCAAAATAGCAATAATTGCGAAAAAAAACAGACAAAAACAAGTATTCGCATTTTACGTTCTTCAACCATTTATGCTACACTTAGGACCTTCACATTTCACCCAGAAAAACTTTATGATACAGTAAAATAATACTGTAAATTTCATTAAGTCGGTTTAATAGATTTTACAAAATAAATTTTGAAATCCAGCTTTCGCAAAAAAAATTCATTTTTTCCAAATGTTACAGGACTGAAAATAAAGCAAATAGCAAGTTGAATTTTTTTTTGCTAATAGAGGTGTATTGTACCCTACATTTGCA